>NC_141071.1:8497491-8632491 GCF_041138505.1 Cibotium barometz
CTTTGAGGAGGTTGTTGAGACAATGGGCCATGCAAAAAGAAACTGTGATGGATGGATACATTGACTCAATAATGGTCCCGGCTGCCCTATTTGACGCCTCTCCATCCGCCACCATGCCGACCACAAGCTCCGGCCCAATGACCTCAATCGTGGACGCCCATTCCGCGGCAAGCACATCCACGGCCTTCCCAGTGCCACTCGCATCATGTGACTCGATGAAGTACACTTTGCTCGTTGAGTAGGCCACCACTCCATGGATGGAGCGCTTGCGCGTGTCACTCCATCCGTCTACAATGAGAGAGACTCCGTTAGTCTCCCACGTTGCCTTTGTATCCGCCGTTGCGTGCTCAACGGCCAACTTCTCCCTATCAAGCAAAGTGGTGCGAATCTTTTCCGATGAAGGTGGCACATAAGAGGGGCCATATTCCCCGATCTTTGTGGCCATCTCACGGAAGTAAGGAGACCTATTTCAAATAAGGAAAACCATGTAGCATGTTAGCTTTTTTTGGCAATATGACAAATGCTTTGAAGCATGAGACATTAAAAAAAAAAAGAGTGAAGAGAATTGAGTCTCGACTCTCACTGTGCCGCTTGAAACGCAATGTGGTTGTGGTAGAAGAACCTATCCACCGACCTATCCACCTCATCCTTCAATTTTGGGTTCCAATTCTCGTTAAGAGTGGATTGACGGCGGATGGGAATGGAGGCACCCGATGTGGATGGAGTGGACTTGAATGGTTGAGAGCTTGAAGCAAGATTTGGGTTCCTCTCCACCTCCATTCGCGTCGGTTGCTCTCGTGCTCTCACCACATCATGAGGATCAACGGCAACATGTCGCCCTCTCTTTGCCGCCTCGGCCGCCTCATAAACCTTGAGCTTCTCAAGAAGCTCCGCTCGCTTCTCAGGAGTAATGCGTGCGCAAAATTGCACTTGATGACCGGCCTCGTGCAAAAAGTGAGCTCGCACTTTGTTGGCGCCGCCACTTCTCTTGTAGGAACAAAGCTTGCAATTCCATGCCCTTGAACCACCGCCCACTCCAGGACTAGTGTAGTGGACCTCATCCCACCATGACCATGTGTGCACCGCCGTCCTCCTTCGTGAAGAGCCCGCAACGGAAGATGTGGCGGCGGCGCCTTCACCTTGAGATGCCATGAATGATGATAGTGTGAGAGAGAGGGAAGAAGGGTGCAATAGAGAGTTGCAAGTTGCCGCGTGACTCTTGAGGCTTGCAAGTCTCAAGAGGGATGGATCATGGAACTTGGAGAGAGAGAGAGAGAGAGAGAGAGAGAGAGAGAGAGAGAGAGATGGCTTGGAAGTTGGCACGATGTAGATAGTATAGAGAGAGAGAGAGGGCTAACTTGCCACTTGGGCCTTGAGGCTTGGACAATGGAACTTGGAACTTTGGAAGCTTGAGGCTTGAGCAATGAGGCTTGAAGCTTCAAACTTGAGTGTGGAGAAAAGTCCTAAAGTGTGCCTTCTTTTATAGCTGGAAATCTGCCAGTTTCTGCCCGTTTCTGCCCGTTTTCTGCCCGTTTCTGGCCGTTGGAGGCGTCCCCTCACCGCGTCCCCTGCCCGTCCCGCGTTTCGGGAACGCGTCCTCGGGACGACTTCATGCGTCCCAGACTGCACGGCGTCCCCTGCGCATCCCTCTTGTCCCCGGCCGTCCCCGTCCCCGCGTCCCGCGTCCCTAAGGGCCGTCCCTAAGGGCCGTCCCCGCGTCCTCGTGTGACTCTGATATATATGTACATACATACATACATACATACATACATATATATATATATATATATATATATATATATATATATATATATATATATATATATGTATATGTATATGTATACATATGTATATGTATATACATATGTACATATATATATATGTATGTATATGTATATATGTGTATACATATATAGATATATGTATGTATATGTACATATATGTGTATATATATATATATATATGTATGTATATATATATATGTATATGTATATATATATATGTATGTATATATATATATATATATACATATGTATGTACATATATATATACATATGTATGTACATATATATATATATATATATATATGTATGTACATATATATATACATATGTATGTACATATATATATATATATATATATATATATATATATATATGTACATATGTATGTACATATATATATACATATGTATGTATATATATATATATACATATGTATGTATATATATATACATATATATATATATATGTACATACATATGTATATATATATATATATATACATACATATATATATATACATATGTATACACATATATATATATATGTACAGACACACACACACACACACACACACACACACATATATATATATATATATATCAAACAGACGCCTCTACCATGCCTCTAACGTCTCTAAAAAAGACGAGTCTTTCGAGGCGCATACCATACCCACCTCGTACCAAACGCCTCTTAACGCCTCTAACAACCTTGTTTGTACTATATGATATACTGAATTCTGAGCTCTCTCTCTCTCTCTCTCTCTCTCTACACTTGCGTTTTGTATTAGCATGTTCCCAGATGGTGTTTAGGGCTGAAAGACGACTCCCAGAGCTTCCGCTTGTGAAATTGGTATTAGAGCTTCAGACTGGTTTTGAGATTGCCCATGTCCCACCCACCCTTATTGCAGCACACATGGATGAAACCATCGCCCGGGTCTTGATCTTTTGGTATTGTGGGAATCAAGCAACTTTGTCTTAGCAAGGCTAAACACTGATTTAGTCCTAGATGAAGGTGTGCAGGTCCAAGGTACAAGAAAGTGCATAGGTACGAGACCCAAGGCAAGGAACACAAGACAGGGAAGAACTCCCAGGAGCTTGGGGGTTGCTGGTGTTTCACAAAGCCCAAGGGGATGGTAGTCCTGTGAGTCAGGTGCCACTTGGGGTACACCGGGAAAGGCTTTCAGGCAACGGTTCCAAGGGAGGTTGATCCTCCAGGGGGTGGAGTGAGAATGCCAGACTCATTTCTTAGGAAAGAAGACCAGAGACAGTGTTCAGGGACATGGTAGGAATAGAATGGGGACTGGATGGAACGGGTACATAGATCTTCATCGGAGTTAAGAGTGGATTTGGAGACGAGGCCGCGTTTTTAGTGAAAAGGTTGCCAAAGTAGGAAGGATGACAGGGGGACTCTGGGAATAGAGAATGGGATGATGACAGTCATCATCCCATTCCAAGAATACATATTGGAATCCTGTCATCAAGTTTAGCAGAGGGGGATGTCACGTGCAAGACATGCACTGGCTGAGCCTAGAGCTATTACCGAGGAGAGCAACCAGATTAAGACAGATTAGAACCAAAGCTTAGGAGCATGTGTTGCTAGTTTTGGTAGGTGATGGACTGTTGCTGGACATAGAGGGCTGTCGGCTAGAATACCCAGGGGAAATCCAGTCGACTGCAGCAAATAGTGTGATATTTGTCCAGTTAACCGGCCGACCAGCAGTTGGCCAATTTATTGTGTCTTTTTCCAGCCTATAAATAGCATTGGTGCTCAACGTTTTGACTCATTCAGCCCTTGCTTGGTTGGGTCATAGGATTAGACTTAGGTTTAGGCCCTAGGGTTTCTACCTTTTCATGGAAGGCAGCCAAGGATTGCAAGAACATTGTACCTTTTTGTACTATATGATATATTGAATTCTCAGCTATCTCTCTCTCTCTTCTCTCTCTCTACTTGCATTTTGCATCAACATGTTTCCAGATGGTATTTAGGGCTTAAAGAAGACTCCCAGAGCTTCCGCATGTGACAACTTTGGTCCTAAAAGTCATCTTTATTTGCCGGTCTTCAGGAAATAGTCCTAGAATGAGCATGCACCTGTCTTGCACAAGACATCCCCCTCTGCTAAACTTGATGATAGGATTCCAACTTCTGACCTTGTATGAGTTGTCATCATTCCCTTTGTCTCCTCATGGACTCCCAAACCTGTCATCCTTCCCTCCTTGGTAACTTTTTCACAAAAAATCGTGCCATGTTCTCCAATTTTGCTCCAAATTTGATGAAGATCTTTGCATTTGTTCCACCTTGTCCCCTATCCCTTCATGCCCTGTCCTTGAAGGATCATCCTTGGAACCGTTGCTTGAAAGCCTTTCCGGGTATGCCCCAAGTGGCGCCCGACTCACAGGACTGCCATTCCCCTTGGGTCTTGTGGAACACCACGAACCAACCTCATGGGAACTTCATCCAAGTCTTGTGTTACTCTCCTTGGATTGTGCATCTTCATCTGGGACACCATCACTGTTTAGCCTTGTTGAGCTTGATGCTCTGATACCAATGCCACATATGCGGAAGCTCTAGGAGTCTTCTTTCAACCCTAAACACCTTCCTGGAACATGCTAATGCAAAAATGCAAGCAGAAGATGGAGAGGAGAGAGAGAGAGAGGTAGTCGAGTTTCAGTATATTCATATAGTTCAAAAAGGATGTACGATTCTTGCAAGCCATAGGTTGCCCATTGTATTGCGATTGAGGGCTTCTATAGCTCAACCTATGCCATTGAGATCTATACATGCATTGCTACATGTCATTGGGAAGTTTTAGATGACATTCATAGCCATTTCTATGCTATGATACTTCATATGACATGTATGAAGTATGCTATGGTTTCATATGAGCTTATGGAGTGAAGATTTATGCCATTGATCATGTTTGATGCAAATGATATAAGGCATGTCATATGCTTTTGTGAAGAGGCACATGTATTAAGCAATGTGAAGAGCAAGTGATTGAAGATGTGTATTGGAAGACAATCTTTTGGAATTCACCTTTGCAAGCCTCACCATCGCCATTAAAAAATCTTGTATTAAATGGATATGGCATGCAATTATAAGTGCCCTTTGTAAGTGGTTTTACCCTTTTCCATGCAAATTGTAACAACAACTCTCAAGTTCCTAGTATCTAGCATGGGAAGAGGGTACCTTTGGCATAGGAGAAGAAGCCGAAGGGGAGAGTTTCCATGAATCCACCTTACCATGATTGCCATGGAAGGATTAGGTCTTGGTGGTGAAGACATGGCCTAAACTTGTGCCCTCGGAATTCAAACTTGGGTACAAAGGTTGGAAGCGCTTGGCTAGGAGATTAGTAAGCTTCGACGCGCTTCATCAACATTGTCACATTCTCCATCTGTGGATTGCAATTCCATGTGAAAGAAGTGGCAATTGGCAAGGGCAATATGTAGTGTTTTGGTTTGAAAAGGTGGAAATTGTTAGCACATTCATCCCCAGTTTCTGTCCATGTATGGTGTCCTTTTGGTCCCTTTTGCATGGCCCTTGATTGTGGGCTGGCCACCCTTATTTTATATATTTTTCCCCAGCCTGGATGCCTTTTTTCCAGTCGGCCAGCTACAGATCTCCAGTTGGCCAGCTTCTATAGTTCCAGGCGGCCAGCTCTCCCCACCTATAAATAGGTGGGCTGGCCTCTCACTTTTTCATCTTGCCGTGTCTATCTTTTGCTCCCTCACTTATGAGACTACTTCTGTCTCTTCCTTGGGACTGTATCACTTCAGTATATTCAGCATAGTTACTCCATCTCTCTCTCTCTTGCACTCTCTACTCAGCACACTCTAGTGCTTATTTGCTTCCGCTTTGTGCACTCTTTCATGGTATCATTGCTCCCGGCTCAGCGATTCCCTCTGCTGCCCCAGATTCAGCCCTATTTACAGCCCCTTAACGTCTGCGTTTTTCTCAGATTTGCAGCCCTCTGGTTGCTGTGTTTTCTGGACAGCTTTTGCTGATTGCTTTCCCTTCAGTTTGGCTTCATCGCTTGCAGCCAAAAGGTAATTTTCTCATCAGCGTTTTACTTCTACTTGGAGTTTGGATCTAGGCGGCCTGTTTTTTCAGGACAGCAGCTCCTCTTTGGCTGCGATTTCCTCTCCGGTGGACATTCCCTTTTGCAGAGGGGGATTGTGGTGGTTCGGGCTTTTGGTACCTGTGGAGGACACTTCTTCTTTTGAGATTGAGCCCAAGCTTTTGTGATGGCTGCCCTGACTACTCTTCATATGTTCTTTGAGTCTGCAAAGTTGGATGGTTCCGACTACACCTTGTGGAAGGTGAAGGTGAAATCAGCCTTGCGTGGCATGGATCTTTGGGATTGGCTTGTTACACTTGCCAATGCCAGTGTGCCACCCCTCCCACGCTTGCTTCCGGTGGTGTGACTCAGGCACAGATTGATATTTGGCAGGCAAATGATCGTCGTGTTTTCTCCTTTCTGATGTTGAACTGTCAGGATTCTGTTCTCTCTCATGTGCGTACAACAGATGCTGCACATGAAGTTTGGAAGGCTTTTGTAGATCTCTACGAGATTAAGTCTCCGGGTCGGATCTTGGTGTTGGAAAAGCAGCTTATGAACTTATCAGTTTCCGCCTTTCCATCTTTATCTGCTCTCATCTCGAAGATGAAAGATCTCTAGGACAAGCTTGCTGTTTGTGGCAAGGATATGTCTACAGAGGATATGGCTATTCGGCTTCTCTCCGAGCTTCTAGAGAGGTTTGATGCTTATTTTCAATCTCTTGTTTCTTCTCCTCGTCCTGTTCCAGTTACTTGGGAGGAAGTTCTCCCCTCCTTTATGCAGATTGAATCTCGCTTTGAGGAGCGGACTGGCACCTGTGGTGGTTCTGATGGAGCTTTGGCAGCGCGAGATAAAGGGAAGAATTAACAAAAGAAAGGGAAAGAGGGTTCTGACAAGGACTCCAAGGATAACGACAAGGATAAAGACAAAAGCAAATCTTCTAAAAACAAGGACATTGAATGTTACTATTGTGGCAAGAAGGGTCATAAGTCGCCCCAATGTCACAAGAAGAAGCAGGATGAAGAAGCAAAGAACTCTTCCTCCACAGCGGTGTCTCAGACCAAGTGTCACGTGTATCCTGCACTTGGATGCCACGTAGACATATCTGTACAGAAGGTGGAGGACTTGGGATGGTAAACTGGTCCCATGTGAGCCCATTCCGGGACGAGTCAGCAAGGGTTCCATCCTAGTCATCCGAGGTCAGGTGTGCATTGTCCTGCACATGAGTCCAAGGTCAGGTGTGCATTGTCCTGCACATGAAACAGTGCCAGTCCGCGCTGTGAGTCTCCCTCTAGAATGATGTCAGTGACTCTGTGTATCTGGTATGATACCGGATGCCAGAACACTGTGTAGACAGTTAGGGTTTGCAGTTAGGAAAAGGGGCCAGCCCATAGGGCTACCTCAGGAACTCTTGTGGGCATGGGAAAAGTACAAGACAGTCCCCATAAGGGCCAGGAAGGCCCTGGTTGTACCCACCAGCCATGGGTAGGCCATGGGATGGCTGTAGGATAGCCCTAGGGGCATGCCAGGGGTAGCCGACATGTTATCCAGCCATGAAAAGGCTATGGGGCAGCCCAGCCTCCAGTACATCAGGTAAACAGTGCCCAGCCCTCCTAGTATCATGCGCCTAGTGCCCAGCCAAGTAGGAAAGTATGCGCAGCATTTAATAGCATTATTTGCTGTCTTTATTCAGTCGTGGGGTATTTTACGACAGCCGATTGCAGTATAGCAGCCGACTGGTCATCCTGAGGAGTATAAATACCAAGGCCACAAATCATTTGTGTTATCTCATAATTTGCCAAGTGCTGAAGCTGAAGCAAGGGCCTGGACAGCCCAGATCAAGCTAACACGGAAGGGGTGAAGGATTGCAGGTCAAGGGCAGAGATTACTCTTAGCCAAGAAAGGTTCATTCAGTCTTTTATTTTTAGTATTTCACATCATTCTAATAAAAGCAAATACACCATTCGTGGTGGGGGCCCTACAGAGGGTATTCGGGACACTATACTGTGTCCTCTTCTCTCTCTCTCTCTCTCTCTCTCTCTCTCTCTCTCTTTTTCTGCACATCTATATTCAGTTTTGTGCGTTATTTTCGTCGCAACAAGTGTGCTGTTTTCTGAGCATTGAAGTTACCGATCTCCCCCGAAGCTTCCGCATGTTACACCAAGAAGGATGATGGCATTCTTCTATTAGCAGGTACTCGTCGTATACTTGCTCTTGTGACTTCTCAGTGGCGGTCGTGGATTGTGGATAGCGGTGCTACTGCTCATATGACACCCCATCGAGA
Source organism: Cibotium barometz (assembly GCF_041138505.1). NCBI lineage: Eukaryota > Viridiplantae > Streptophyta > Polypodiopsida > Cyatheales > Cibotiaceae > Cibotium > Cibotium barometz. The sequence goes on from NC_141071.1 coordinate 8,505,614, forward strand.
TTGGTTCGAGGACTTCACTGCCAGGTCAGGCCGAGGACAAGAGGTACTTCTCTGACGTTCTGTACATTCCAGATTTGCCATTTAACCTTTTGTCAGTGAGTGCTCTTACAGCTCAAGGTGTGGAGGTGATCTTCTCTCGTTATGAGATTACCATTCATGATAAGGAGACTGGTCGCATCTTGGCTCAAGGAGTCCAAGATAGTGGTCTGTACAAGTTGACCGCTCTGCTTTCTTTTGGTTTTTCTTCTGCTCTTCGGCATGCTCGGTTTGGACATTTGAGCTATCAGCTTCTACAACGAGCTTCGAAAGATGGGTTGGTTAAGGGTTTACCGACCATCAAGGCTTCATCTTCTGCTTGTTCCTCTCGTTTACAAAGGAAGCAACAGCGAGCCGCCTTTTCGAAGGAGGTGACACACAGATCTTCGACATCACTTGCTCTTGTTCATTCAGACTTATGTGGTCCTATGAGTACCGCGTCTTTGAGTAAGGCGTTGTACATGCTTGTGATGGTGGATGACTTCTCCAGATATACTTGGGTTTTCTTTCTTTGAAGACCAAGGATGAGGCTTTTCAACACTTTTGTGATTGGAGAGTTGAGGTGGAAAAAGAGACCGGTCGCTCGGTCAAGACTCTCAGGACCGACAGGAGTTTCAGCAATATTGCAGGACCCATGGCATTCGGAGACAGCTTACTACAGCATATACTCCATCACAGAATGGAGTTGCAGACAATAGGACCATTATGAAGATGGCCTGTGCTATGCTTGAGCAATCTTCATTATCTCGACGTTTTTGGGTTGAGGCGGCTTCCACTGCTGTCTACATCAAGTCTCCTTATGCTGCTCTTCCAGATAAAACTCCATATGAGGCTTTCCATGGTGAGAAGCCCTCTGTTGTTCATTTCCAGATATTTGGTTGTTCGGCGTATGTTCATGTGCTTAAGGAGCATCGCTCCAAGTTGGACTCGAAGTCTTAGCTCATGACTTTTCTCGGATACAACACTGTGTCCAAGGCATATCGTCTTTATGATCCTCAAGCCGGCAAAGTTGTTGTGAGCCGTGATGTGGTGTTTGATGAGACTCCTACATCTTCAGAGGGGGGTGGTGAGCTTCTTCTTTCTCCACCTCCGCCTCCGTCTCTGTCATGTGCACAGTGCTACATAAGTGGCAAGTCCATTTTCAGTTTAATCCATATGACAATGGCAAAAAGATCCAATTAGCAGCATGTTTCTTCTCAGGCAAAGCTTTGCTTTGGTGGAAAGAACTCAAACCTAAACCAACGACTCGGACACAATTCGAAGAAGTCTTCAAGAAAGAATTCCTCAAGAAAGAGGATGACTATGATATTGTTGCCCGGTTTGCTACTTTGACCATGACCTCGCAGAACCTCACTTATGAGGTCTACCTCCAGAAATTTAGGGACTTGCAGATGAAAGCTACGAAGATGGATTCTACTACTCTTTTGGGTTTCTTCGTAGCCGGTTTACCCGACTCATACCGTTTACAAGTTAAAAACAACAAATGTAAAACTTTGGACAAGACCATTCATTCCGCTCATATCTATGATGATACAATGGTCTCTTCCAAGTCTAAACCTGTAACACACTGAAGCTCTGGAAGTCTTCTTTCAGCCCCCACTTAGAACATGCTGATGCAAAAACGCAAACAGAAGGGAGAGTAGAGAGAGAGAGAGAGGTGGAAATTCAGTATATTCATATGGTACAAAAAGGTACCCTACATCTACAGCCATAGGCTGCCTTCTTGAAAAGGTGTAGTACACCAAAACAGTCCTAGTTCTTGACCCACTCCATAAGGGAGAGAATGATCTGCTCAATGAGCACCTACGCCTATTTATAGGCCCTTGGGCATAAGGAGAACTAGCCGACCAGTAGTTGGCCAGCCGACTGGACAAAATCTCATACAACTTTATGCGCCTTCAGCCACCTTTCATCTGGTTCAGTCGACAGACCTTGCAGCAGTCGACAGTACCCTCCTTGCAACCAACAGGATCCAAGTCCTTCTCCAAGTCCACACTAGCCAAAACAACACTTTATGCTCCAACTTCTCGTTATCATCTTTTTCTGGCTGCCCCTTCTGGACTAGCGTCAGGATATGTCCATGGCAATTCTTGCACATGACATCCCCCTCTGCTAAACTTGATGACAGGATTCCAACCTGTTCTTGGATGACTGTCATCATCCCATTCTTTTCCCGAAGTCCCTCTGTCATCCATCCATCTGTGGCAACCCTTTCTCTGAAAACCCGGCCCGGTCTCCAAAACCACTCTGACTCTGAATAAGATCTATGCTTCTGTTCCTTCCAGTCCCCAATCCATTCTTGCCCTGACTCTGAACACTGTCTTGGTCTTCATTCTTGAGAAAATGAGTCTGGCACTCTCACATCACCCCTTGGAGGATAATCCTCCGTTGGGACCATTGCTCGAGAACCTATCTGGCTCACAGGACTGCCATCCCCTCTGGCTTTGTGGAACACGACCAACAAACCTCCTGGGAGCTCTTCCCGATCTTGTGTTCCTTGCCTTGGGCTTCGTATCCGTGCATTTTTCTTGTACCTTGGACCTGTACACCATCATATGGGACTGAAACAGTGTTTAGCTTTGCTGAGCCTGATGCTCTGATACCAATGTAACACGCGGAAGCTATGGGGGTCTTCTTTCAGCCCTAAACACCACTTAGAACATGCTGATGCAAAAACGCAAACAGAAGGGAGAGGAGAGAGAGAGAGAGAGGTGGAAATTCAGTATATTCATATGGTACAAAAAGGTACCCTACATCTACAGCCATAGGCTGCCTTCTTGAAAAGGTGTAGTACACCAAAACAGTCCTAGTTCTTGACATACTCAATGAGCACCTACACCTATTTATAGGCCCTTGGGCATAAGGAGAACTGGCCGACCAGTAGTTGGCCAGCCGACTGGACAAAATCTCATACAACTTGATGCGCCTTCAGCCGCCTCTCATCTGGTTCAGTCGACAGACCTTGCAGCAGCCGACCCTTCCTTGCAACCGACAGGATCCAAGTCCTTCTCCAAGTCCACACTAGCCAAAACAGCACTTTATGCTCCAACTTCTCGTTATCATCTTTTTCTGGCTGCCCCTTCGGGACTAGCGTCAGGATATGTCCATGGCAATTCTTGCACATGACATCCCCCTCTGCTAAACTTGATGACGGGATTCCAACCTGTTGGGTGTTGGACTCACACACTCACACACACAAACTTGCACATTAGGGTTAGGTGCATGGTAGAGAAGCTCACACACAGAAATGAGAGAGAGAGAGAGAGCCAAAAGTGTGGTATCCACAAAATGCAAGTCAACCCTTGCATGTGTGCCACATCCATATAATATAGAAGTACAAAATATTATATGTTAGAGTGTCCTTTCACACTTGATGTCCAAGGGGAAAAACCACATGGGAAAAAGTGCCCTTGGTTAAGCCCTGTTCACACATAGCACTACCATAAGTGAGCATATGCCTACAAATCCCCCCTGTAGTGGAAGTGTGAACCTGTACAAGGTACAGATCACTCTCTGTATGAGAGTAAGCCCAAAGCTTTGCGGAAAGCTTCAAACTTTTCTCGAGGTAAAGCCTTTGTGAATAGATCTGCAACATTATCCTGTGTAGGGCAATAAGATAAACTGATCTCCCCTGCATGTAGCCTCTCTCTGACATAGTGATAATGAATCTCTATGTGCTTGGTACGTGCATGAAATACTGGATTTCGTGCCACGGCCATAGCACTCTGGCTATCAGTGAGAATGGTGGTGGGTATCTGCTGACACTCACGAAGATCAGCCAATAGTCTCCTCAACCATACACAATCTACTGTAGCTGTAAAGACTGCCCTGTACTCAGCCTCACAAGTAGATGTAGCAACAGTGGGTTGCTTTTTACTCAACCAAGATATGCATGAGCTGCCAAGAAAAAAACAATTCCCACTGGTGGATTGCCTGGTATCGTAATCACCAGCCCAATCTGAATCATTGTATGCATAAAGCTGCAAGCTGCCCCCCTGGGATAGAACAAACCAAGATCCAGGGTACCCTTAAGATAACGAAAGATGCGTTTGACTGCTTGCCAATGCTTTGTGCCTGGGCTGTGCATGAATTTGCTCAACAAAGACACCCCAAAAGATATGTTTGGCCTCGTGTTACACAAGTAAATGAGGCATCCCACTGCCTGGCTATAAAGGCCGGCCTCAAAAGGCTCTCCAATATCATGCATAGTAAGCCGTACACCTGATTCTACCGGAGTGGAAATGGGCTTACATTCATCCATGTGAAACCTTTTTAGCAAACTTTTTATGTACTTAGTTTGTTGCATAACAATGCCATCATCTGTATGGATAAACTGTATGCCGAGATAGTAGTGTAAAGGCCCCAAATCTGACATATCAAATTCAGCTTTCAAATCAGCTTTGAAATCTGAAATTTGTGCTTTGCTTGTACCTGTAATGAGCATGTCATCTACATACAAGATGACTATGAGAATATCGGCATCGGTTTTCTTCACATACAATGTGCTTTCAGGTGGACTATTCTCATAACCTTGGCTGGCTAGATGAGCATGTATCTTATCATACCAAGCTCTTGGAGCTTGCTTTAACCCATACAATGCTTTGTGCAACCTGCATACTTTATGTTCCTCACCAGGAACTACAAAACCAATGGGCTGATTTACATATACTTCCTCCTGTAAATCCCCATTTAAGAATGCAGTTTTGATATCCAATTGATGCACTTTCCATCCTTTATGGGCAGCCAATGCAATCAAAGATCTTATTGTGGTCATTCTCGAAGTAGGAGCAAAAGTCTCTTCATAATCTATTCCCTTTTTCTGGGAGTAGCCTTTAGCCACAAGTCTTGCTTTGTACCTGTCAATAGTACCATCAGACTTTCTTTTGACTTTGTACACCCACTTTGTTCCAATTACATGCTTGCCTTTAGGCAATTCCACAAGATCCCATGTATTGTTCTTCATGATAGAAGAAATTTCAGCTTGCATAGCTTGCAACCAATGCTCATTCTCATGTGCTTCTTCATAAGAAGAAGGCTCTTCTGAATCAAAGAGACCACCCATTGCGAATGCAGACTCCCCACGATATACATTCAAAGCATGGCTGGAACTAGCCCTTGTTCTACCTGTGAGTGGAGCTGCAAGTTTGCTTTCTTGCAAAGTTTTCAGAAACCATCTTGGCACTGACTTGGCTGTGTCTATGGCTGTTTGCTCTTCCCTGACAAGATCTTCCACTTCTTCCACAGAAGGGGGCTGAATGGCTGGCTGTTCCACATGTTCTACATGTGTATTTTCTTGTGTAGGGGCTGGCTGATCTGAATCCCCCCTAATTGCAATGGGTAAAAGTCCATCAAACATGTCTTGTGAGCCTGTATCATTGCTTTTATACAAGCTGACCATGGGCTGTTCTGAATTTTCAGCAAATACCACATCTCTACTCACAAAAATCCTACGTGTAGTTGGATTATAAAGACGGTATCCTTTGCTTTCATTGCTGTAGCCCACAAAAATGCATTTAATTGCTTTGTCATCAAGCTTTGTTCGGAGTTGTTCTGGCACATGTGCATATGCCAAACACCCAAATGTACGCATATAATCCACTGTTGGCTTTCGGCTATACCAAGCCTCAAATGGTGTTATGGTTTTCAAAGCTTTTGTTGGACACCTGTTCAACACATGAGTTGCACACATTATAGCTTCCATCCAAAATTTGTGAGGCAACTTTTGTGCTTTCACCATGCATCTTGCCATCTCCATGAGAGATCTATTTTTCCTCTCAGCTACACCATTCTGCTGCGGTGTATAAGGCACAGTACATTGGTATTTGATGCCCTTTTGAAGCATATAATCCTTGAATGCATTTGACGTGTGTTCTCCACCTCTATCTGAGCGAAGTGTTTGGACTTTACATGCACACATATTTTCAGCCATTGCTACAAAGTGTCGAAAGCATGTAAACACATCTTCTTTTGCTTTCAAAGGGTAAGCCCAAGCAAACCTGGAGTAGTCATCAATGAATGTGACAAAGTAAAGATGCCCCCCTATGGATGGTGTCCGCAATGGACCACATACATCACTATGTATGAGCTGTAATTTACTTTCAGCTCTAACAGCTCCATCTTTGGGGAATGGTTTTCGTTGCATCTTTCCCCAAATACACCCCTCACATACATGTCTTGGTGGAGACTCAAGAGGCGGCATATTATCAACCATATGATGCTTCTGCAAAAGCATCAAACTCTGAAAATTTACATGCCCAAAACGAGCATGCCATAGCTCTGCATCATGCATAGCAGGAGTGTGGGCAGCCACTGTATTTGCATCATAAGTGCGCTTGTCATAGCTGTCCAGCTTATACAAGCCTTTGTAACGTGTTCCAGAAGTGACTATTTCATAACCCTTTGATGGGTCTTTTACCAAACACTTCCCATCTTCAAATTCAACCTTTAAACCTTGGTCGTTTATGGCTGAGACGGAGAGCAGATTTTTCTTTATTCTTGGAACATACAATACATTTTTCATACATATATTGGCACCATTGGCTGCAATAAGTATGACATTACCAATTCCCTTTACTGGATATGTGGTATGATCTGCACATGATACAGTGCGGCCATTTGAAGCATAAACCAAGTGCTGAAATACATCTTTGCATGAAGTGATGTGGCTCGAAGCACCACTATCAAAATACCATGATGCATTCTGTCTGTCAGATGCAATGCAAGACATATCAGTGTCTGAAGCACCTGGTGTGTCACTAGTGCATGTGACCAAAAAAGTGTACTCTTCCTGGATTACATTAGTTGATTGGTGTGTTTTGTCATCCGAAGAGTCTGCTACTGCATTGCCTGCTTCTTTCTTTTTCTCTTTTGCAATCCTTTTCCTACATTCACTGATGTAGTGTCCAGGCTTATGGCAGTAGTGACATTTGCCCTTCTTTTTGGGCTTGTTTGCATCCCCTTTGTCAGACTTTTCACCACTAGAAGAGGGCTGTCCATGACCCAGCCTTGCTAGACTGTTGTCCCCCATGCTTAAAGCTCTTTGCTTTACCCTTATCCTTGGCTGTAAATGCCTTTTCTCCACCACGGTTGCTCGATATATTTGCTCTTGTTTGCTCTTCCTGCAAGAGTAAACCCACGAGCTCTTCATCACCACCTCCTCTCATCGAGAGGTTGAGAGGTGTGTGAAAGCCCAAGTAGGAAGGCGGTAAAGAATGAAGAGTGTTGGTGACCATCTGTCTGTCTGGGATAACCTCATCAATGTTGAGCAATTGTTCCTGCAAATCTTTCACTTTGGTGAGATGATCTGCCATGGAGTCACCCTCATCCATAGAAAGAAGATCCAATTGCCTCTTCAAGTAGGCAACTCTTGCCTCGTTGCGTACCTGATACATTGCTTCCAATGTGTCCCATGCAAGCTTCGATGTCTTGCATGATCGAATGTGCGGAATAATAGTCCTTTTCACTGAAAGGGCTATCAATGACATGGCCTGTGCATCTCTAGAGTCCCATCTCTTCTGCTCTTGTGTGGGAGCAGGATCTACATCAGGAGCTCTTTGAGCACCTCCCCTTTGAGGCGTTGCTGGCTGAATGGTATGTGGGCGTGTGTCATCACCACACACGATGCCCCAAAGCCCTTTGGCTACCAGCAAATTACGGATCATAAAACTCCAGAGGGAGTAATTAGATCCATCCAGCTTGTCCTCGTGGGTGAGCACACCAAATACATCTGTAGCATTCTGTGCCATGTCAACAAAATATATCTGCAAGCAAACCAAGCACCAATGTGCACTGCCAGGCAACCAAATGTCCTGTGCAAATGTATGCCTGCAAACCAAAGCAAGTGTAAACCTGCTCCAAATTGTCCAATTACACACAATGTGTATACATACGCGACAAATCGCAGTTGTAATGCCCAATTACATGCTCCAATCAGAAAATCTCCAATTTTTATGCACTCCAATCGCTTCAATGTGCATCTAATTGGCCAATTTTCAGAAAAGCCCCAAATTTCTGCAAATGTAAGAGCTTCAATTTGCCAATTTTGACCTCAATTTTGAATACCCCCAAATTTCTTCAAATAAGAGAGGTTCAATTTGCTGATTTTGACCTCAATTTCAAAAACCCCCAAGTTTCATCTGCAATTTCATTGTCTGCAAAATCGGCATATGACCTGCACTGCAATGGCTGCAGATTTTGTATTTGGGTTTGATAAAAAATTTTGACAGAGAAATACCTTCAGGCTGGGAGCACACAGTTGAGTGGCCTGTTGGGCACACGGAGGCATCTGGACAAAATGGAGAAGTGAATGGCCATAGAATCCACATTCTTCTAGACCGCGGCAGCTCACACAATTTTGTTAATTACAAACTTGTGCAGAAATTAGGTCTTGACACAACACCCAGCGATCATACCTATGAGGTACGCCTATCTGCGGGTCGGCAAGTATGGGATCGAAAGGTGGAGACGCTCCCGATCCGGATTCAGGACTATGAAGATACTCTGGAATGCTATATTATGTATCCAGAGCATGTAGACTTGTTATTAGGGATTGAGTGGTTTAAGACTCTTCAAGTCCAGATAGATTGGTCTAGTCATACTTTTTCTTTTGAACATAGGAACACCCAATATAGTATCTTAGGTGATTGTATACATCCCTCTCAGGGACCTCTTCTACATAGAGTTGATTTTAATACAATGGATTCTTCTTTGTATACTGCTTTCCATTGTGTCTTGATTCCACTTTCTTCATTTCTCATACCTTCTATGGATGTTAATGAATTAAGTGTGTTTGAAAGCAAAGAATTAAAAAAGATACTTGATTTGTTTCAAGATGTATTTCCTAAGGAAAGGTTTACCACCTGAAAGGGCAGTAGATCATCGTATTGACTTGGTCCCTACTGCTCACCCTGTTAGCATTCCACCTTACAGGATGAGCCAAGCTGAGGAAGATGAGTTGGCGAAACAACTCGAAGATTATTTAAGGATGGGCCAGATCCGTCCGAGTAAATCACCTTGGGGTGTGTTGCTTATTAGGAGAAAGAACACCTGGAGAATGTGTATAGATTACAAGAGATTGAACAAGTTGACAATTAAGAACTGTTATCCTCTCCCTAGATCAGATGACCTGATGGACCGGTTATTTATATGGCTCTAAGTTTGTGGTATTGACTGATGATCAATCAAGTATGTGTGTGATGTTGATGATTTGAGAGGAAGGAAAGCTTGATGGGCTGAATTAATGTAAGATTTTGATTTTGAGATTCGTTATCGAAAGGGATCCATGAATAGTGTCGCAGATGCGCTTAGTCGAATTAGAGAGGTGAACACTTTGTTGTTCATCGAGATTTCTATTGACTTATTTCAGTCATTGAGAGGGCTTTGTAGGACTGATAGTTATTTTGGTTCATTTTGGCAGAAGATCCAAGATGGGAGCTCATTGAGTGACCAAGACTCAATGACTCAGCAGCCTACCATTCAGGCTGCAGGAGGTCAGTGGATGATTCGGAATGGTTTTCTATTCCGTAATGACAAAATTTGTGTACCACAGATCCCGGACATTAGGTCCAAGATTCTTAAGGAGTTTCATGACGCTCCTTCTGCTGGACACCCTGGGGTACACAAGACATTAGCTTTAGTGAAACACACTAGGGGAGTATGTCATGTGCACAGTGTGTATCTACCATGTGCTACACGCACACAAGACTAGTTTCGAGGTTTGGGGAAGCTTGGAGCTAGGTAGGTTGATTGGCGAGCTGAGTTAGGGATAGACTAATGGGCGGGCACCCAAGTATGGACGGGCAGGCGCCCAAGTGCACAAGACTAGCTTCGAGGTTTGGGGAAGCTTGGAGCTAGGCAGGTTGATTGGAGAGCACCTTGGCCACCCTTTTATAGGCTCTTGGCCGGTCATCGGGCGTCCACACTTGGGCGCCCGCCCGTTAGTCTATCCCTAACTCATAGTCATTAGTTCATGTAGAGTCTCGCGTAGCTTGGATCTATTGTAGACGTGCACTTGCTTTATGCAGCCGAGGCCGGCAGCAGTCTCGAGGCCTTCGAGGGTAGCTTCGTGGCGGTATGGGATGTCACGAGGTAGAGATTGGTCGGTACGTCCATCTAGTTAGCTCAGCTCGTGGCTCAGTGGGGACAGCCAAGACTTGTGGGCTTGCCCACGGCTGTCAAGATTGGGAGGTGAGTCAAGCCTGCATTCCCTTTACGTTTGCTTGTTTGTTTGCAGGTTTCGAGTCTTGTACCAGGAGCGTTCTACGAGGTGATCTTATGGGGATTGGACAGTCTCCGCCTCCTCCTCCTCCCTCTGCTTCTGTTACATCTCGAGCTGTGGATTCTCAATCAGATGATGATGACTCTGCTCCTCCTCCAGCGAGTTCGAGCAGATCTGTGCCTAGATGGTACTATCAGACAGTTCGTGATTTTGGGTTACATGAGCTTCCTTCTGCTCCTTCGCCTGGTTCTCTGTAGCAATCTTCCAGAGTTACAGGAAAACAAATTCATGAGGGCAACATGTTTGTTAACTATGCTCTTACGTCCTCTATCATTCATGGTCCTTCTGATCCCACTTTTGTGGATGAGGCTCTTTCACATCCTCTAGGAGAGGTGGATCATCATAAACGGGGGTAGAAGGTGGTGTACCTTTGAAGGCTCTAAGTAGACTAATGTGAAAGGAGCCTTGGCGTCATGCTATGCAGGCAGAGCTGGATGCTATTGAACGGAATGTCACTTGGATTTTGGTGCCTAGGCCACTGTAGCGTAAGGTGATTGGTGTGCTTGTTAGAAGTCATCTCCTGTCTAGTTTTATACACCAGGGCCTTTCTTGTGGGTGTGCCCGCCCTTATCAGGTGTTTTATCATTTTTCCTCACTCCCCGCATTTTTCCCCTATTTTTTCCCATTTTTCTGAGGCTTGGGAGGCAGCCCTGAGAGGCGGCTGGAGGATCAGTAGCTGGCCGACTGCCTGGACATCAGTCGTGGACCTCTGTGATGCTGGCCGACTGGATGTATGCAATCGTGGGCTTGATCTGCTGCTGGCCGACTGTTGATGCAGTCGTGGAGGCCTCTTCAGCAGGCCGACTGCCTACCTGGGGGCATATAAATAGGCCCCCTATTCGGGATCTTCTTGTGTATATCAGAGCAGAGTTACACGCCTACTTCTCTCTCTCTCTTGTGCTGTTTTTTCTGCCTGCGTTTTTGCTCTCGTGTTCCCAGATCTGGTCATCATCTCCGCTGCTTATTCTGACATGGTATCAGAGCCCTAGGCTCTAGATAGGTCTTGGGATTTGTGTGAGCAAGAGGGGGACTGTTTTGTGGCTGATTGGTGGACTGTTTTGGGCTGATCGGAAGAGGAGAAGCAAGAGGAAGGCGGGCTGATTTGCTGGACAGCCACTTGCAGGTTTTAGTTCTTCTTTGTTCCCACCCACCCACCCTTTTCAGAGTACATCCCCGCTATGGCAGATCTGTTTGAGATGGCCGAGAGACATGTGAAGATCCCGACACTCCCCATGTTCCCGGTGGACCGTCAGTTGGACGGGAGCAACTACGGCATATGGAAGGTGATGATGGAATCCGTTTTGGAGTCTTACGACCTCGCCAATTTCGTCGTTGTTGGTGTTCCACGGTCGGAAGTAGAGGAAGGGGAGTTACCGTCGATCCGAAAGGACCGGGAGGCTCAGACACAGATGTGGGATCGTGTTAACGCCAGGGTCCGTTCGTTTATTTTCCTCAACTGCACACCGCAGGTAACCAATCATGTAAAGCACATGACGCTGGCCAGAGGTATATGGCAGCATTTGGCCTCACTTTACAACAGGGTATCGCCCATGAAGAGGATTTCCTTGGAAGTACAGATGCGGGTTATGAGCCCTGCAAAGTCGTCGACGATGCGGGAGCATATTAACAAGCTGCCTGCTCTTCAGCAGGAAGTTCTTCAGGTTGGGAAGGAGATATCGTCAGAGGACATGGCCATCACGTTGCTGTCACACTTGCCCTCTTTGTACTCAACATTTTACTCCTCTTTGATTACCAGTGGGCAGGCTCAGCACCATCACGTGGGAGGAGCTTGTGCCCATGGTCCTGGACCAGGAGGAACGATTCACGAACCCTCCTCAGGGTGGAGGTTCGGAGGCCTTTATTGGCCAACGGTCGAAAGGCCGTAACTCGGGCAAAGGGAAGGCTTCCTCGGAGAAGTCTTCTGAGAAGAAGTCCGACGCTGAGTGTGAGAAGTTGAAGGCAGAGAGGACCTGTAATGATTGTGGCGAGAAAGGCTACTATTGGAGGCAATGTCCCAAGCGGAAGACCGAGAAGGGTGAAGATTCCTCAGTAGCAATCATGAAGACTCCAGCTTTTGTGCACCTGGAGGTGATGGACACCGAAGTTTCATTTTCTTCAGGCAGGGAGGAGATTGGAGGACTCTCCGCATCAGATACTCGGGAGTGGATTCTCGATAGTGGTGCTTCCAGACACATGACTCCTTCTCGTTCTGGTTTACAGGATCTCTGCAGGCTTTCTGGTCATATTCTTACTGGGGATACGTCCACTATCCCAGTTCACAGTGAGGGCAGGATGGAGATAGTTCCCGATGGCAGAGGGGGGAAGCATTCCTCCCAGGTGTTGTATGTTCCGGCACTTGGTTTTCATCTGTTGTCAGTGCATCAGGTTTGCAAGACTAGCGTACGGGTGGAGTTATATGAGCATTTTGTTACTCTCCGGGACAAAGCAACAGGCCAAGTGGTTTGGGAAGGTGGAGTGGAGAATGGAGTTTACAAGCTTTCAGCACTCTCTCTCCCAGGTCCTCAGGTTTGTGATGAGTGGCAGTCTGGTAATGGCCACTTGTGTGTGGATACGCTGCAGGTGCGGGCTTTCCGGGACCAGATGGTGGATAGCTTGCCAGTAGATGGCAGCAGTTGGCAGGAACTTTCCAATACTGATGTTGGTAGTTCTTGTGTTCGTCAGTCAGAGGAAGCTGAACAGGTCACTTATGCTCTGATGTCTCGTCGTGTTCGGGACAAAGAACCTCTTGTAGATGAGGATGTTCTTTCCACGGGGACCTTTCGGAAAGCCAGGCAGGTGGCAGGTGATTACTTGCAGAAGGAGGTGGTTTCTCCAGGCTTTGTGGTTTCCGATTCAGAGGGGGTGGTTGACAGGTTTCAGAAGGCCTTGTGTGGTCTTCAGGAGGTTTCCAGGACTTGTTTTTACACCTTAACAGGTGTTGATCCTTGTGAGCAGTGTGATGTCTCTGTGGCTCAGAAGCTGTATGGTTCATTGATCTGGTTGATGGACACCAGATTGGACGGGAGCTTCCTGATGAGGCGGTTGAGCTCATGGTTGCAGATGTCTCTTTGGGAGGCAGGATTGCGTTTCCTGTGGTTTCTGCGGCATGCGAAGGATCGGGGACTCTTGTACACAGGAGGGGGATTGTTGGATGGAGTCCGAATCCACGGTTGGAGTGGCTCGGTACACCGCAGGTAATCAATCATGTAAAGCACATGACGCTGGCCAGAGGTATATGGCAGCATTTGGCCTCACTTTACAACAGGGTATCGCCCATGAAGAGGATTTCCTTGGAAGTACAGATGCGGGTTATGAGCCCTGCAAAGTCGTCGACGATGCGGGAGCATATTAACAAGCTGCAGGCTCTTCAGCAGGAGGTTCTTCAGGCTGGGAAGGAGATATCGTCAGAGGACATGGCCATCACGTTGCTGTCACATTTGCCCTCTTCGTACTCAGCATTTTACTCCTCTTTGATTACCAGTGGGTGGCAGGCTCAGCACCATCACGTGGGAGGAGCTTGTGCCCATGGTCCTGGACCAGGAGGAACGATTCACGAACCCTCCTCAGGGTGGAGGTTCGGAGGCCTTTACTGGCCAACGGTCGAAAGGCCGTAACTCGGGCAAAGGGAAGGCTTCATCGGAGAAGTCTTCTGAGAAGAAGTCCGACGTTGACCGCGAGAAACTGAAGGCAGAGAGGACCTGTAATGATTGTGGCGAGAAAGGCCACTATTGGAGGCAATGTCCCAAGCGGAAGACCGAGAAGGGTGAAGATTCCTCAGTAGCAATCATGAAGACTCCAGCTTTTGTGCACCTGGAGGTGATGGACACCGAAGTTTCATTTTCTTCAGGCAGGGAGGAGATTGGAGGACTCTCCGCATCAGATACTCGGGAGTGGATTCTCGATAGTGGTGCTTCCAGACACATGACTCCTTCTCGTTCTGGTTTACAGGATCTCTGCAGGCTTTCTGGTCATATTCTTACTGGGGATACGTCCACTATCCCAGTTCACAGTGAGGGCAGGATGGAGATAGTTCCCGATGGCAGAGGGGGGAAGCATTCCTCCCAGGTGTTGTATGTTCCGGCACTTGGTTTTCATCTGTTGTCAGTGCATCAGGTTTGCAAGACTAGCGTACGGGTGGAGTTATATGAGCATTTTGTTGCTCTCCGGGACAAAGCAACAGGCCAAGTGGTTTGGGAAGGCGGAGTGGAGAATGGAGTTTACAGGCTTTCAGCACTCTCTCTCCCAAGTCCTCAGGATTGTGATGAGTGGCAGTCTAGTAATGGCTACTCAAGTGTGGATACGCTGCAGGTGTGGGCTTTCCGTGACCAGGTGGTGGATAGCTTGCTAGTAGACGGCAGCAGTTGGCAGGGACTTTCCAGTACTGAGGTTGGTAGTTCTTGTGTTCGTGAGTCAGAGGAAGCTGAACAGGTCACTTATGCTCTGATGTCTCGTAGTGTTCGGGACATAGAACTTCCAGTAGTTGAGGATGTTCTTTCCACGGGGACCTTTCGGAAAGCCAGGCAGGTGGCAGGTGCTTACGTGCTGAAGGAGGTGGTTTCTCCAGGCTTTGTGGTTCCGGATTCAGAGGGGGTGGTTGACAGGTTTCATCAGGTTTCCAGGACTTGTTTGTGCACCGTAACAGGTGTTGATCCTTGTGAGCAGTGTGATGTCTCTGAGACTCAGAAGCTGTATGGTTCAGTGATCTGGTTGATGGACACCGGATTGGACGGGAGCTTCCTGATGAGGCGGTTGAGCTCATGGTTGCAGATGTCTCTTTGGGAGGCAGGATTGCGTTTCCTGTGGTTTCTGCGGCATGCGAAGGATCATGGACTCTTGTACACAGGAGGGGGATTGTTGGATGGAGTCCGACTCCGCGGTTGGAGTGACTCGGTTTGGGGAGGAGATCCGGACACGAGGAGATCTACTTATGGCCCAGGAGCAGTTTTACGGAGCAGGAGGAGGTTACATTGCAGGTTTGGGCTTCCACTGGAGGAACCCTTGGTCATCCAGAGGCACTTTGTTCGTGAACAGATTGTTGCTGATGACATCTTGCTGGAGTTCTGTTCGACGGAGGACAGTACGGTGGACCTCTTCACGAAGTCGCTCTCAGGATTTGCTCAGGCGGCACCCCAGCTCCCAGTGGTTGGTCACACAGCCAGGAGCTGAGAGGGGGTGTTAGAAGTCATCTCCTGTCTAGTTTTATACACCAGGGCCTTTGTTGTGGGTGTGCCCGCCCTTATGAGGTGTTTTCCCATTTTTCCCCACTCTCCGTATTTTTCCCCTATTTTTTCCCATTTTTCTGAGGCTTGGGAGGGCTGCCAGATGATGCCGGGAGCACCCCAGTGCTGGCCGACTGGATCTTCATCAGTCGTGGGCTTTGATGGGGAGAAACCTGTCAATTAGGGTTTAGAGTTCATTGATGGGAGACATACACAGAGAAGCAAGGGAGAGAGAGAGAGTTGTGGGGATAAGTCAACTCATGAAAAGCATGAGTGTGTGACTCCCCTATCACACATGTATATTGCACTAGTACACATAGTGCACTTAGTACATTAATGTACTAAGTGTACTATGTACTATAACTTATGGGCTTGTACACACTATAAGGGTGGGCATAACGCCTTTACCCCAACAACCTCCCACTTAAAGGCAAAGTGCCCTTAAGTAAAGGAAAAGAAAAAATCAGCATGTACATGATAATATACAAGGCCATATCAAGGCTGAAAATGGCCTCATCCAATGCCCATCAAGTGTCTGCAATGAGCAAACCGCTCCGGAGGCAAACTCTTCGTCAACAGATCAGCCGGGTTGTCATCCGTATGAATCTTAACAAGCTGAATTTGCTTGTTCTCTATCACCTCTCTGATGAAGTGATACTTCACATCCACATGCTTCGTCTTTGCATGAAAAACAGGGTTCTTTGCCAACTGAATGGCACTCTGACTGTCACAATGCAACAATGGAATATCCCCTGTATAACCCAAATCAACCACTAACCGAGATAGCCATAATGCCTCTTTGCAAGCCTCTGTGGCTGCAATATACTCGGCCTCTGTAGTAGATAAGGCTGTGCACTTCTGCATCCTGGATATCCATGACACAGCACCTCCTGTGAATGTAAATACATAACCGGTAGTAGACTTCCGGTTATCTGGATGACCGGCATAATCCGAATCCGTGTAACCATGCACTAATGCATCCTGTTTGCCAAAGCAAATGCACAAATCCTGTGTGCCCTTCAGGTATCTCATGACACCTTTCACTGCTTCCCAATGCTTCTTGCCAGGGTTGGCCATGTATCTAGAAACCACTCCCACTGCAAATGCAATGTCCGGCCTAGTAGCAACCATGGCATACATGAGACTGCCACAAGCTGAAGCATACGGAATCTTGGCCATATCAGCCCTGTCACTATCCGACTGTGGGCTGTCCATAGCACTGAGTTTCACATATGGAGGCAAAGGAGTACTAGCTTTCTTCCCCCCGTCCATATTGAACCTCTGCAAGACTTTGCCAATATATTCCTTCTGAGACAAATACAACACATGCTGATTTCTGTCCCGAAGTATCCGCATACCCAAGATGTGATTTGCATCACCCAGATCCTTCATATCAAAGGTCTCATGCAGCCTCTTTTTCAATGCATCCATCTCTTTACGAGATTTCCCGGCAATCAACATATCATCAACATACAAAATGAGAATCAAGAGACTGCCATCCAAAGCTTTCTTGGTGTACAAGCAGTGATCAATGTCACTTCTCCTGAATTTCTGAGATTTCATGAATGTATCAAATTTATGATACCATTCTCTTGGTGCCTGTTTGAGCCCATAAAGACTCTTTTTCAGCTTGCATACAAGCTTCTCCTTTCCACTTACTGCATAACCCTCTGGCTGCTGCATATATATCTCCTCATGGAGATCACCGTGAAGAAAAGCAGTCTTCACATCCATCTGAATCAAGTCCAGATCATCATGTGCAACCAAAGCTAACACAGCTCTAAGTGTGGTCATTTTGACCACTGGAGAGAAGATCTCATCAAAGTCCACACCATATTCCTGCTTGAAGCCCTTAGCCACTAACCTGGCTTTGTATCTTGGCTTAGCATCTGATGCAACTTTGAGCCTGTATACCCACTTGCATGGCAAAACCTTCTTGCCTGCAGGCAAAGGCATTAACTTCCAAGTTCCATTTTTATGCAGAGAATCCATCTCTGATTTCATGGCACGCTCCCAAAGAGCCTTGTCTGCCCTCTGTAAAGCCTCTTTGTAACATGAGGGCTCCCCACAGTCAGTGAGCATCAAATAGTCAACCCCTGGAACAAACCTGTCAGGGACTCTGGAGGGTCTAGTGGACCTCCGTACCCAATGACCATCATTTGCAGGTTGCTGTCCAGCCTGCATATCACCCATTGGTGGCTCCTGTTCCATGCCATAAGGCTGAAAAATCATGCCCGGTATATCCTCCAACTGTGGTATATCCATAGGGATATCTTCTGCCATATCTGGCTGTCCATTTGGACCATTTTCAGCACCATTTAAGGGCTGGTTTTCCTGCTGTAATGGCTGATTTACAGCCCTTTGTTGTTGTCCATGATGTCCATCATCATCAAAGATGACTCTGCCAGGCTCCTGTTGCCTTGCAGGCTCTTTATACATGCATGTTTCATCAAAAATGACATCATTGCTGCGTATGATCTTTCTATTTATGGGATCCCAAAGTCTATACCCCATTTCACCTCTGTCACCATATCCTAGGAATATGCATTTGTGAGACTTAGGATCAAGTTTGGTGCGCATTTCCCTGCGTATGTGCACGTACGCAACGCAACCAAACACTCTCAAGTGCTTGTATGACGGAGGCTTCCCTGTCCATACTTCTTCTGGCACTTTCCCACCAAGCCTCGTGTTAGGTGACCTGTTTATAAGGTGAACGGCTGTCATAACAGCTTCAGCCCAAAAACCATGAGGTAATGCAGCATGTGACAACATAGAACGGACCTTCTCCTGAATGGTCCTGTTCATCCTCTCTGCTGTCCCGTTTTGTGGAGGATCATAAGGAGTAGAGAGCTCCCTCTTGATGCCTTTAGCATCACAAAAGTCCTGAAACTGTTTGGACGTATACTCTCCACCATTGTCGGAACGCAAAGCCTTCAGTGTTTTGCCAGTTTGATTCTCAACATGAGCAACAAACTTCTCAAACACTGAGAATGTATCACTCTTCAAACGAAGAGGATAAACCCACACCTTGCGTGTGGCATCATCAATAAAAGACACAAAATATTTTGCCCCTCCCAAAGAAAGCTGAGGCATCTCACATACATCTGTATGCACAAGCTCTAACTGAGCATCTTTCTGTCCAAGAGCTTTCTTGTGGGGGCACTGTAGTTGCCTACCATAAATACAATGCTCACAAAACTGAAAACTTGAAAACTTTAGAGAAGGCAAGTAACCCAAACGAGACAATTGCTCCATTCCTTTGACACTCATGTGTCCCAACCGGCTATGCCACATAGAAATTTCCGGCAGCTCGGTTGCATTTACATTAGCATGGTGACAAACACCTGCATGCATGAAATAAAGAGTGTCCACCTTAGAGCCTCTGGCAACAACCAGTGAGCCCTTACTAATCTTCCACTTTCCACTACCAAATGTGGTAACATAATCAGCATCATCAAGCTGTCCAGTAGAAAGCAGATTCTTCTTGATTTCAGGCACATGCCTGACATCATGGAGCATAAGCTGTGAGCCATCTGAAAATACAAGCCTCACATCACCTCTGCCAAGAATTTTGCATGCATGGTTATCACCCAAATAAACCACTCCTTCATTGCCAGCAGTATACCTGACAAACAAGTCTCTGCATCCTGTGACATGAAAGGAGGCACCTGAATCAATGATCCATGAGTGCATACCATGACCACCTGTAAGAAGTGAATGGGCATCAAGTGAAGACGTAAAGAGGACCTCATCCTCACTGCCACCTGCATGTGACACATTGATTTCTTCGATCTTGACTCCACTTTTGCCCTTTGGCTTTACATCTTTGGCTTCATCTTTTTCTTTGTCTTTGCCTTTTCCCTTTTCCTTTTGATCATTTTTCCATTTGTAGCATTGCTTTTTGATGTGTCCCTTTTTGCCACAATAATGGCATTCCAAATCCTTTTTGGAGCGAGACTTGCTCCTTCCCCTTTCTTGGCTTTTCCCCCTTTGCTGGGATCTCCCACGTGCATTCATTGCATTGGACTTGCCAACAGAGTTGTTTTTCCTGTTCATCTCTTCTTGAAGAAGAGCACCCTCAACATCTGCATATGACAGCATAGCATTCGAATTGCTAGTGGCTGTCCTGAATGTGTCCCAACTCTCTGGCAAAGTGCATAACAAAAAGGTGGCTTTGAACTCATCGTCCATCGCCAACTTTTGATTGATGACCTGGCTGACAATACCATTAAACTCATTGAGATGGGCTGTCATAGAAGCCCCTTCCTTCATCTGAAGACCTATGAGTTTCTTCAACCAATACACTTTGCTTGAGGCACTTTGTTGGGCATACAAGTCCTGCAATCTCTGCCACATTCCCCAAGCTGTCTTCTCTTCACGAATGCTGAAAAGTAATGAGTCTGACACAGACAACATGATAGTAGATCTTGCCAGCTCATCCATATCTTCCCACTCTTCAGCCGTAAGAGAAGCGGGCATCACACCCCTTTCTTTGATAGGCTTGTGCTGCTTTTTCTGAAGCAACACATTGTAGCACTGGGTTTGCCAAATGTCATAATTCTGCGAGCCTTCAAGCTTCTTGATGTGAAGCAATGAAGAGCTCTCGCCTGTGGTTGCCATAGCAATATGCAACCTTTAATGCCTGACTCCCTGCAAATGTGCAAACACTGCACCCAAGATGTGCAAACACTGCACCCAAAGCACACAAAGTGCTCACAAATGTTCTCCCAAGTGTTATCTCCCACTGCGGAAGCAAGAATGCAACTTTTCTCCCACTTTTTGTGATGAAAACACCAAAATCTGGTTGCTGCAGATTTTGGACAGCACCTTAAATGTGCTCTTTTGCCCTTCCAAGGTACTGTACAGCAGTACCAAGTGCTCACCAATGATGTACCAAACCTGTCCCGGCAATTTCAGCAGCTGAATTTGAACCTTTTGATCACTCAAAACAGTGTACAGCCATGCCAAAACATGCACAATGCTGTGCTGAATCTGTACCAGCAGGTACAGTAGCAATAAATGCTCTCCTGGCTGTCCAAATGAGTGAAAATCAGACTTTTACAGTCCTGTACACTGCATAAAACAGTCCCGAACAGAAATTGGGCAAAAGCCCCTTGACTGCAAGCTGATTTTTGAGGATTCAAGGCATAAAAGTCTCGCCTGCTGCTTTGCCAAGCTCAACAAGCATACAAACTTGAAAAGCCCCTTGATTTGAGATCAATTTCTGATCATGCATGGTACATTGGCGCACATGAAGGCATCCAGAGTGTTCACGATGCTTCCCCCTGGCCACATATACATCAAATACATGAAAGCCCCTTGATTTACAGGCACATTGAGTGCTTGTAAGGCATCAGCACATTAACCACAGCATCAATTGCGATTGCCTGCATGCAAATCAACTCAATCGGCACAAAAGCCCCTTGATTTGCACTGCAATTTGCTGCGATTTTGCCCAAATGTGCGATTTTTCACGTCATACAGCATGTATGAGTGCTTAATTGCACAATTACATCAAAAGCCCCAAATTTCGACATCCAATTTCCTGCAAATTGATCCTGATTGTGACCAATGTCACCCAATTTTGCCAATTTTGCTCAAAAAATTGAGCAATTGGGCACCTGTATCTGCTCAATTGATTACTGTACTTGCTCAATTGCAAATCCCAAAAAAAAATTGAAGCAGAATACCTTGTATTTTTTTGATTTACTCTGATTTGCAGGCGGGTTGTTGAATTTGGTGCTGCTGCAGAAAGATATTGATGCTGCTTCACTGCCTGCCAAGACAGTGCTCACAAATGGCCACCAACATTGGATTGAAAGTGAGCTCCTCTGCGAGAGCTTGCAATTCTGCCAGCAAATGAGCTACCTTTTCTTCTTCCAAGCCTTTTGTGTCCTTAAGCTCCAACACAGGTGGCTCACGTGGATGGGGAAGAACGTTGAATCACGGTGCAGTCACCTCCAAGAGCACGTTGTTGTTTCGTAGGAGTCGCAGCCTTCTCTTGTTTCGCCTAGCGCCTGCTGCCTACCGTGTAGCGCTATAGTAGCCAACGCCGCCTTCGCTTAGTGCTCGCTGACGTATTCGCTGTCTCCGCCTACTGCTGACGCCCGCCTGTGGTGCTGCCTTTGCTACACTCGCCTAGCGCCTATACGCCCAGCGCTAATGCGCTTTGCTCACACGCTTCCGCTGCTGGGCAGTCTATCCTCTTCGTCAGTCTTCGCTTGGCTGCTGGGCAGCTGGAGCAGCCCACGCTGATAGCTGGGCAGCAGTGGAGCCAGCCCACGCCTACTGGCTGGGCAGAGACCAGAAAAGATACAGCAGGCGAACTAGCATAAATTCAGCAGGCGACCAGCATCAATACGACCAGAACAGAATGAGAACCAGCAAAAGGGCAAACAATTCTTGATGAGAGGGAGGGGAATCGGTGACCAAGGCTCTGATACCAGTTGATGGGGAGAAACCTGTCAATTAGGGTTTAGAGTTCATTGATGGGAGACATACACAGAGAAGCAAGGGAGAGAGAGAGAGTTGTGGGGATAAGTCAACTCATGAAAAGCATGAGTGTGTGACTCCCCTATCACACATGTATATTGCACTAGTACACATAGTGCACTTAGTACATTAATGTACTAAGTGTACTATGTACTATAACTTATGGGCTTGTACACACTATAAGGGTGGGCATAACGCCTTTACCCCAACAGGCTTCAGGGCTGCTGGCCGACTGCCTTTTACCAGTCGTGGGCATCAGATAGCTGGCCGACTGCATTTATGCAGTCGTGGACCTCTTTCTTCAGTCGTGGACACTTTTAGTGCTGGCCGACTGCCCTTCCAGGGAGGTATATATAGGTCCTCAGCCCCCATGCCTTATTTGTATCATATTCGGGATCTTCTTGTGTATATCAGAGCAGAGTTACACGCCTACATCTCTCTCTCTTGTGCTGCTTTTCTGCCTGCGTTTTTTGCTTTTGCTCTTGTGTTCCCAGATCTGGTCATCATCTCCGCTGCGTATTCTGACATGGGCTTCCATTGGAGGAACCCATGGTCATCCTGAGGCACTTTGTTCGTGAACAGATCGTTGCTGATGACATTTTGCTGGAGTTCTGTTCGACGGAGGACAGTACGGTGGACCTCTTCACGAAGTCGCTCTCTTAGGATTTGCTCAGGCGGCACCCCAGCTCCCAGTGGTTGGTTACATAGCCAGGAGCTGAGAGGGGGTGTTAAGGGTCATCTCCTGTCTAGTTTTATACACCAGGGGCTTTGTTGTGGGTGTGCCCGCCCTTATCAGGTGTTTTATCATTTTTCCTCACTCCCCGCATTTTTTCCCTATTTTTTTCCATTTTTCTGAGGCTTGGGAGGCAGCTTTGAGGCGGCTAGAGGATCAGTAGCTGGCTGACTGCCTGGACATCAGTCGTGGACCTCTGTGATGCTGGCCGACTGGATGTATGCAGTCGTGGGCTTGATCTGCTGCTGGCCGACTGTTGATGCAGTCGTGGAGGCCTCTTCAGCAGGCCGATTGCCTACCTGGGGGCATATAAATAGGCCCCCATCCTCCATACCTTATTTGTATCATATTCGGGATCTTCTTGTGTATATCAGAGCAGAGTTACACGCCTACTTCTCTCTCTCTCTCTTGTGCTGTTTTTTCTGCCTGCGTTTTTGCTCGTGTTCCCAGATCTGGTCATCATCTCTGCTGCGTATTCTGACAGTGCTCTGGATCTTCAAATTAAAGTTCCGAGCTAATGGCAGCTTGGACAAGGTTGGTTGCCAAGGGTTATGCTCAGCGCCTTGGAGTCGACTTCGATGAGACCTTCGCTCCGATGGCCCGAATGAGTACCATTCGCACCGTTCTTGCTCTTGCAAGACATCATAGATGGCCCGTTTTATAGATGGACGTCAAGTTAGCTTTCCTGAATGGAGAGCTTACACAGGAGGTTGATTAGTCGCTGGGATTTGTTGTTCCAAGCAAACAGGATCAGGTGTACCGTCTGAAGAAGGCTTTATATGGTCTGAAGCAAGCTCTGCATGCTTGGTACCAGCAGATTGATGAGTTCTTTTAGAAGCTCAGCCTGCGCCGTTCTCATGCAGATTTGAACCTTTATATCCTCCTTGAGAGGGGGTTGATTGTTATCATTGTGGTCTATGTTGATGACCTCATCTTTACAGGTTCTTATTCTGTGAGGATCCGTTTAGTCATGGATGCTTTGGAGACAGAGTTTGAGATGACGGATCTTGGCCTTCTGCATTATTTTCTTGGCTTTGAGATTTGGCAGACCTCGAAGAGCATTTCTTCTCTCAGCAGAAGTACACACGGGAGATTCTTAACAGATTTCAGATGACTAGATGCAGACCAGTTTCTTCTCCCATGGATACTAGTGAGAAGCTTTCTCTACTTGATGCTTCTCCAGGGATTGATAAGGGACAATATCGGGTTCTCGTCGGTTGTTTGGTTTGGTTGACCTACTCCTGATAGGACATATGTTTCGCAGTCAGTTTATTGAGTTCTTTCTCATCCAAACCACGTGAGCAACATTGGAGGTGTGCTCTCAGAGTTCTTTGGTACTTACGTGGCACTCTGGACTTTAACATCTTCTATGGCCAAGGATGCACTCTTGTTGGATTGTCTGATTCAGATTGGGCCGGAGATCCAGATACTCGGCGTTCGACCACTGGTTGTGTTTTTTCACTCGAGTCTGGAGCCATTTTATGGAGCAGTAAAAAGCAGCCTACTGTGGCGCTTTCCTCTACAGAGGCGGAGTATCGTGCGGTTTGTTATGCTGCATGTGAGGCGATTTGGTAGCGGAGATTATTGGAGGAGCTTGGCTGTCCTCCTACCGGATCTACTCTTCTTTGGTGTGACAATCAGAGTTGCATCGCCATCGCCAAGAACCCTGTGTTTCATGCTCGTACGAAACACATTGAGATACAATATCACTATGTTCGTGAACGGGTTCTTGTTGGAGATTTGCGTTTGGAGTGTTGTCCTTCAGTGGAGAATGTTGCAGATTTGTTCACCAAGCCGGTTTCTTAGGCTTCCTTGGCTCCTCATCTTCGGCTTCTCGGAGTTTGTTCAGCATCTGGTGCTGAGAGGAGGTGTTAGCACATTCATCCCCAGTTTCTGCCCATGTTTGGTGTCCTTTTGGCCCCTTTTGCATGGCCCTTGATTGTGGGCTGGCCACCCTTATTTTATATAATTTTTTGGGATTTTTCCCAGCCTGGATGCCTTTTTTCCAGTCGGCCAGCCACATATGTCCAGTCGGCCACTATACATTCCTAATGATCCTCCCATGTTTCCAAACATACCACTATGCATACCAGGCTGCATGCCCCCATACATGTTTCCTTGCATTCCGGGCTGCATACCACCATACATATTCCCTTGCATACCAGGCTGAAAATTAGCTCCAAAATTCCCTTGCATTCCCATGCCTCCTTGAGGGTATCCCCCACTCATTGATTGGAACACGGAACCACTGCCAAAATAGCCTCGATGCATAGATTGTTGCGGAATAGGTGGCTTTCCGAAAGAGGAACTCTGTGGGTTTGCACCAAAAGTGTTCTGCATGTTGGGAAACGGTCCAAAAGGAGGCCTGTGGGAAGGCACCACTATTGCCCTGAGGTGGGTTCCTAGAACGCTCTTTCTTCTTCTACTTCTTAGGTTCAGAAGGGGCTTTCATAAATTCAGCAAACTTCTCACTTTGTGTGAGCTGCATAAACACATCCACTGCGCCTGCCAAGCGAGCTTTAAACTGGGCATCATCTTCCTCTTGACTTGGCATGTCTTCTGGCTACGTTACATCCTCATAACGTGCATCTTCTGCAGCCTGTTCTCTTGCAAGTATATCCTCAGATTCATCTCTCTCAGGAGAGGCTTCTTGCTCTTCCTCATCATCATAAAAATAGTCATCTTCTGTGTCTGACATCTTGCTGAAATTTTCAGCCTGTTCTCCTGCAAGTATATCCTCAGATTCATTTCTCTCAGGAGAGGTTTCTTGCTCTTCCTCATCGTCATAAAAATAGTCATCTTCTGTGTCTGACATCTTGCTGAAATTTTCAGCAATGGCTTTCCTCGAGACAACCATGAGCTCACCCCCTTAAGAAAGTTGATGATGGGTCCCGACAACAGAACCTTGAAACCGGCCTCTGGTAGAAACCAAAGTGCGGTAGACTAGCAGTCTCCCAATCCAATTGTAGTCCAGCCAATAAACAAATAAACAAGAGCTAGAGTGCTCCAAAACAAAAAAGAGAACGACACCTGATTGGCCCCAAAGGTTGGCGCCCCTTTCGGTATTTCTTTATTCAAATTCAATGGAAAAGCTTAGCTGAGTACAACAAAGCCAGTCAAGGAAAAGAAACGTGGATGTCCAATTTGGCAACCCTCAAGACCTCTTAGCATAGAGGATTCACACACAGATCTTTGTCCCACAAAAGCAACACACTGCTGTCTCCTCTAATCAACCAAGACAATGCAACAGGGAAGCCTTGAGCACGCATTTGGCTGTTCCATGATCGTAGCCTCAAACTCAGCCAAAGAACAAATCCACAATCTAACTCTGTTTCCACCCTTAAAACTGCCACACCCCTCCTCTCACAAAGGGCCAGAAGAAACAACTCTGAAGCAGTTCTAAGCGAGTGGAAAGAGAGGGAAAGATATTCAACCGGTACACTGCTGTCCCTCAGTCCAATCCTCCTCAGAAACACCAACCCTGAGAGTATAGTGAGTGCTGTCCTGAATTGCAGCCACCTGCCTTTTTGCCCTCCAGAGCTCACACGAGGGGAAGAGAGAGAGAGAGAGAGAGAGAGAGATTAGGCTGGGCCTGCTGTCCTGTGAACCACCCATCTCTTGTTTTTGTACCCGTTGTCCTGCAGCCGCTTGTACTAGATGTCCTGCAGCCGCCTGCGCTAGGTGTCGAGTAGCCGCCTGTACCAGCTGACCTGCAGCCGCCTGCCCCAACTGTCCAGTAGCCGCCTGTACCAGCTGACGTGCATTCGCCTGCGCCAGCTGTCTTGTAGCCGACCTGCACAGGCGACCCTCACGCCTTCCTCTCCACGTTGCCAGCCGCCTTGCCCTTTCTAAAAGCAAGAGAGAGAGAATAGGGAAGGGAGGCGTGTACTTCCAAAAATGGAGTAGCCCCTCAGGGGCCTCATAAAGTTAATTAGAACTTTACTAGGGGCCACTTATGCCTAGGGGCCACCCAAGGTTATAAACATTAAAAACTTTATTCCCTTGGTCCCCCTTCACACTTGGGGATGTCCACACATTAACCTTTTGTCCGGGCACCCAAGTATGAACAATTAACTGTTTATCTTGCTCACCGACCCCATACTTGTGCTCTACCAATTTCACAGGGTCATGACAACTGTTGTCCCATCTTATTCGATTAGAGATGGGTTTGTGATGATGTAGAATTGTATTTCTGTAGTGCGTGAATTACGCCAAAAGGTTATGAAAGAATGTCATGCTCCGCTATATGCTTGGTATTCTGGCTACTACACATGCTTTGGAAAGATATTTCTTTTGGCCAGCTCTACGCAGGGATATTGAAGCTTATGTGTGAGAGTGCATAGTGTGTCAGAAAGTCAAGTTTGACAGACACAAGACACCTGGTTTGCTTCAGTTCTTACCCATTCCACAGGAACCATGGGAAAGCATTGCTATGGATTTCATTATGGATTTGCCGAAATCGGCACATGGAAATGATGCTATATGAACTATTATAGATCATTTTAGCAAACAGGCACACTTTATTCCTGTGAGGAAAACAATCAAGCCAGAGCACATGCCAAAGTTGTTCTTAGCTCAGATTTTCAAACATCATGGCATGCCCAAGTCTATTGTGGGGGATAGAGATCCTCAGACTACCAGTTTATTTTGGCGAGCATTGTTTGATAATATGGGCACAAAGCTAGTTTTCATCAGCTTATCATCCTCAAACGGATGGTCAGAGTGAAATTGCAAATTCAGCTGTGCTTGATTTGCTCAAGTGTTATGTATTTGAGCAGAAGTCAAATTGGAAAAAGTATTTGCCATTGGCTGAGTTTGCATACAATAACACAATGCATTCTTCAACTAATAAGGCTCCGTTTATAGTCTATGGCGGTGGTGCTTCCACCTATCTTACGAACAAAAGATGAAATCTTTGCAGCAGATGAGTATGTTCGTGATTTGGATACTGCGTTTGCATAGGTTCGAACAGCCATAGAAAGATCTCAAGCTAAGCAGAAAAAGGCAGCTGACAAACACAGGGGAGAGGTGGTTTTCAAGGAAGGTGATTGGGTATTACTTAAGTTTGAGAAAGCACGTCTTCGGAAGCGGCCAGGTAAGGAAGGCCGGTTTCCTAAGCTTTCAAACAGGTATTACGGGCCATTCGAAATTTTGCAGAAAATAAATGAAGTGGCATATAGATTGGTATTGCCCGATCTCTGGAAAATACACAATGCCTTTCATGTCAGTTTGCTGAGGCCTTATGTGGGACCACCTCCTATAGAACGAGTTTTGGAAGATCCACTAGAAGTGGATGAACTTGAGGAGGTATTGCAACCTGAGCAGATAGTTTTTCATAAAAGAGTGCAAGCATGCTGGTGGCAAGCTAGTGCGTAGGTATCTTGTGAAGTTTAAAACTGGATGAGGATTATTTTGTGGATTATCCGGAGCTTCTGAAGGCCTACTTCGAAGCTTTTCAGTTGCGGTCAACTACTTATTTTTCTACTGTTCATGTGTGGCATGTGGAGCCTGACATGACATACATGTATGGTTGGTGTAGCGTGACATGGTGTGTCTGTGTGGCATATGGAGCCTGACATGACAGTACATGTATGGCTGGTGTAGCCTGACATGATAGTACATGTATGGCTCATGGGGCCTGACATGATGTAATTCCGTGGGACTAGCTATCCTAGAGATCTTTTGTATTTATGTTCTGGGAAGGTTCCAAAAGGATCATGAGCCCTGGACATTTTATCTGATACAACTGAGGAGATGGGTGTTTCTTCCAGTCTAGCTGCACTCATGTGTGTGCATGACTTTGATTTTATCTTTGGATGACTTGTATTGTTTGCTTGGACAATGCTTGAGATTTTTGCCTGCGTTGCCCATGGGGTTAGGGACGCCTGGGCACCCTGTGGACGTGTATGTGCACACTTGTTTTGGATTGACAGGTGGTCTACATGTATTTTGCAAGTGGTAAGTATTCCCAAAAACTCAATTTACAGCTTTATGAGTTCACATGCTAATAATTATTGATGTAGGTTCACACTCACATATAAGTGGCTGGACAACTTATAAGTGAGTACACATTGAGCATGACTTATTTAATACACGTGGCGGCCAAAAGCTGGGCATTGGACAATATTTGAGCCTCCTTCAAGTAGGCACCCCCTTCTGGACCTAGAAAGCACACGTGGGAGCTAAAAATGGCGGAGGAGCTCTAATCTTGAGTAAGACTCTAGTTTTATGCGAGGCACCTGCTTTTCTTGGTGCATTGGAGCTGGCTGACTGCTTCTACAGGCTGTTTACAGCCTTCTATCGTGACATAAACCTAGCAAGTGCATGGGAGGTGCTGGCCGACCCCTTCGGCATATTCTCCATTGCTGGCGGACTGATTTACAGCTTGAACAGAGGCTGGACAGACCATAAAAACAGAGAGAAAGAGCTGGTCGAGGGCATCTTGATAGTTTTCCTTCTGAGCGGGGGCTTGTAGGCTTGTGTACAGCTGCTGGTCGATTTCTTCTGAGGCTATTGAGGGCTGATTGACTGCTGAAAACAGCCTTTGAGGGCTGGTCGACTTGCTCTATGAGCTAGACAGGAAGAAGACGATGATGTTGAGTTGTCCCAGGCTGATGTGGGAGTGCTATGGGCTGTCCATAGTTGTCCTGTAATGCTTGATGCCAGGAATGCTCACTTGTGCTGAGAATTATCAGCAAATTTAGTTTATGTTATGTTTTCTTGTTTTCATATTGTATTGGAAGAAACAGGTGCAGCCTGTGGTGAACCCTGGGCACCCGCAAAGTTGTATTGGAAGCAGACTCTTTTTTGGTAATCTAACTATAAAGGGGGGGGGGGGGAGAGGGGGTCAGCCCATCTTCTGGCCCCTAGTGTGGTGTACTGTGGAGATTTGTCATCTCTTTTTGTCTGGCATGCTCATATGTATTTTCAGTTTTCATGATTGATAAGATTTTCCGTGTACAGTTGCCCTTCCGTTTGCAAACTCGATCGCCTTGTACAAGCTAATGAAGTAGAAAACATCTTTTTGTGTTACATGATTCTTGATGATGCCATTTTTTTAAGTGGTTTGAGTGAGCACAATGTTTACACGACTTCTTTTCAATCAAAGCATGTTAACAATAAAAAAGTTCATGAATACTTAAAGCAATTGTTACAACGATTTAAAGATGTGTTTTCAAATGAATTACCGGAAGGATTACCTCCTGTCCACGATGTTGAGCATCCAATCGAAGTACACGACTTCTTTTCAATCAATGCATGTTAACAATAAAAAAGTTCATGAATACTTAAAGCAATTGTTACAACCATTTAAAGATGTGTTTTCAAATGAATTACCGGAAGGATTACCTCCTGTCCACGATGTTGAGCATCCAATCGAAGTAATACTTGGCTCAAAGCCAATAAGTAAGCCTCCCTATCGGCTTAGTTTTAAGGAAGCACAAGAAGTAGAACGACAGCTAAAGGAATATCTTAAAAGTGGATTCATTCGACCAAGCACTTCGCCTTGAGTTTCACCAATTCTATTGGTGAAGAAAAAAGATGGGTCTATGCGACTATATGTAGACTGCCGTGGTTTGAACACAATCACGATTAAGAATAAGTATTCGTTGCCACGAATAGATGAGTTGTTTGATCAACTCCAAGGGGTAAAGTACTTCACGAAAATCGATTTACGATCCGGATATCATCAAGTGAGAGTTCGGGAAGAGGATGTCCAAAAGACTGCTTTTCGAACTAAGTTTGGTCACTATGAGTTTTTAGTCATGCCCTTCGGTTTGACTAATACTCCGGCCACATTCATACACTCATGGATAGTGTTTTGAAACCTTGTTTAGGAAAATTTGTCGTAGTTTTCCTAGACGATATCTTGATCTATAGTTGCACTAAGAAAGAACATCTCGAACACTTACGGCAAGTATTTGAGTTACTCAGGAAGCATTTACTTTATGCCAAAGAGAGTAAATGTGAATTCTTCGTAAAAGAAATCCAATACTCAAGCCACATAATTTCGGAAGATGGTATTCGTATGGATCCATCGAAAGTTGAAGCCATATTGAAATGGCCACATCTCACAAACGTAGAAGGATTACAAATTTTTCTTGGTTTGTCTGGATTCTATAGAAAGATTATACTAAGATAGTTGTTCCGATGAGACGGATCAGCTTAATGGAAAGGGAAAGACCTTCGTTTGGGGGGATTCCCAGCAAAGAAGTTTTGAAAAACTTAAGGTAGCCATAGCTTTAGCTCCTGTTCTCCAAGTTGTTGATTCAAATCAACTCTTTGTGGTAGAGACGGATGCTAGTAATGATGCAGTAGGTGCAGTCCTTTTACAACGGGGGAAACCTATTGCATTTGAAAGTAAAAAGTAACAAAATTATTCAGCTTATGAAAGGGAGTTATATGCTATAATTCATGCCTTAAAGAAGTGGAGGCATTATTTATATGGTGCCAGATTTGAGTTTAATCATGAGAGTATCAAATGACTATCTAGTAAAAAAGAGTTGAAAGGACGCAAAACTCTATAGACAGAGTTGCTCCAGGAGTTTGACTTTCAACTGAGATATAGAAAATGACGTTACAACGTGGTAGCTGATTCACTGAGTCGCATGCTCATGGTTAATGAGTTTGAGTTTTACTCAAATTAAGAGTGATTTTTTGGAATCACTTAAGGGAAAGTGCGTTGATGACCCGCATTATGCCCTCGTGTGGAGTGTCATAGAGAAGAGGGATCCCTTGATTATAAATAAAGATTGCCCCGTTAACGAGATAGACACTTCCACTAGCGGTAAGTCTTGAGAGATGTCTCAAGGAGACATGTCACTTACAAGTATGAAAGAAATCATTAGAAGAACTTTTCCATCGATACAGTCACCTACTTTACAAAGGTAGAGTATGTATACCTTCGGACTTAGACATTAGGTGCCGTATTTTATATGAATGTCATGATAGTCCAAGCGTTGGTCATCTTGGAATACGAAAGACTCATGCACTAATTAAGAGACAATTTTATTGGTCCGGCTTAAGTAAGGAGGTCTAGGACTATGTCTTAAAATGCCAAAAGTGCCAGGTCAATAAAGCAGAACGCCTAAAGGTAGGTGGTTTACCAAGTCCACTAGAGATCCCAAATGGGAAGTAGGAGAGTATCTCAATGGACTTTATAGTTGGATTACCTAAAACAAACAGAGGCCATGATTCGGTTTGGATGATCGTAGATAGGTTGACAAAAATGTGTCGGTTTATTCCGACAAAAACGACAGTGACTTGAGTTAACAAGGCTATTCATTGAAAATATCTATCGATTATATGGCTTACCTGCCGATATAGTTAGTGATAGAGATACAAAGTTTAATAGTCATTTTTGACGTGCTGTGTTCAAGAGATTGGACACCATGCTAAGTATGAGTACGGTTGATCATCCTCAAAGTGATGGTCAAACCGAGAGAGTCAACCAAGTCTTGGAAGACATGCTACGAAAAATTAGGAAGAATATTTATCCATATTGGAATACGCTTATAATAGTGCCAAACATTCAACAACGGGATTTAGTCCATTCATATTGATGTATGGTTTTCAACCGCAAGCTCTAGTGGCCGTTGGATTCGAGAAAGAAAAGATACAAAAGGTTAAAGATTTTCTTCAGGATCTCCAGGAGATGACGAAAATCGCGAAAGATAATGTTAAGAGAGCACAAGACTGTGCTAAATATTATGCAGACAAAGACCGTAGACAAATCATCTTTGAAGAAGGTGACAATGTGTTTTTTAAATGTTACCGAACACTCTGAATCTTTGAAAACGGAGAGAAGTCCGAAGCTATCTCCAAGGTATTGTGGTCCATTCACAATACTTAAAAAAGTAGATAGTGTTGCTTATAAGTTAGCTTTACCAGAAAGCTTTAAAGTTCATCTAGTTTTTCACGTCAGCAGACTAAAAAAGAAATTGGGTGATGATGATAATCTCGTCAGTCAAGAGATCCTAGTGGAACTTATTGAATCCCCATCCTTACCACATGAACCAGAAAAAGTCTTGGATTTCCAAGAGAAAAGGACTCGACACTCTGTACGACAGGAGTGTTTAGTCAAGTGGAAGGATAGGCTAGAAGAAGGTTCTACTTGGGAAAAGGTAAGCACACTCAGACAGAGGTTCCCGAATTTCGTTTTCGAGGATGAAAACTCCTCGTAAAGGGGGAGTAATGTCACGACAACTGTAGTATTGGGAGCTTAGAGAGCTCAACCGTCCGCACAAGGCACGGGCGGGGTTTAGGGGGAGCCAATATGACCGATTACGGACATGGCCGGACACTAGTAAAAGTGATTGGACACATGTGAAGGACATTTTAGCTATTAAAAGAGTATGCGTCCAGAGATAGGAGTCCTGTGAAATTGGCTATGGTTGGGAGGTGAATCGTGGAGCCCTCAGCACCCTTCTTTGAGAAAGAAGGTCGAGTTGCCATGGTTGCCATGATGTTGCCATGATACAGAAGAATAGGGGAGAAGTCTCAAATTTTGTATTAATCCTCAAAATTGCTTTCCAGAAGGATTTCCATGATTGCAATTCACCCAAAACATATAAAATATGGGTGATACACAATAGTTGTAGAAGTGGATTGTAGGACCGTACAGACTTAGAAATTCACTTCTATGACTATTGTGTATCACCCATATATTTATGTTTTGGACCAAATCCACTTCTACGATTATTGTGTATCACCCATATTTCATATGTTTTGGACGAATTGCAGTTTGCGTGTCAGATAAGGTCAACCATGGAAATTAATCTCTACAAATGTAGAAGTACGACTTCTACATTTGTACAGCCATACAAGACTTCTACGAATGTAGCCGTCAGAATTACAACATTTTCACACCATGGAAATTAATTTCTACAACTGTAGAAATCAGCATACTTCTTTGACTGTAGATTATATGACCACCAAGCTGTACGAGAGCTTCTGGTAACCCATTCCGGCATCTGTGTGGTATCACAGGCATACATCTCATTTTTCTTGTTTATGTGGATTTTGTTTTTAATGACTTTGTGTGTAAATGCTTGTTAATACACACTAATGGTCTAAGTGTGTGAAAGTCCCTAGTTCTGGGGCAAGTTTTAGACGTTGGGCTGGGGTGCTGAGATCAACAGATCAACTTGAATATCAATTTTTACTTGGGAACCATTCAGTTGTAACCTTTTCATGTACATAAATTTATAGTTGGTTTAAGTCTAGTTGTTGTGTGCTTGAGTTGTGTGTCCTGCTGCTCATTCTCCTTGCACATAGCACAAGTATACCACAGTATGTGATAGCATCCACACTTTTCTTTTGTAAAAAAGGAAAGACTTGCTGTTTCTGCCTTTATCAGGGTGGTACTTCATTTTCTCGAAGCACTTGATGGATTGACCACACCTAGCCAGACATGTTATATTTTGCATGGATTTGCATGTGTTGTTTGGGCCTCGCCCATTCTTAGTCTTAGAAGCTGACACTACTCTCTCTCTCTCTCTCACACACACACACACACACACACACACACACACACACACACACATCAGCCCTGGATTTAGGAGATCCAGTCCCATGGGAGTCCCATCAGATTGGGCATGCGCACTCCTGAGAGCTAGACGCCCTCGTCTTGTTGGACACTGACCACCCTCAGCTCATCAGCCCCGGATTCAGGAGATCTTGGCCCGCCATCAAGCAGCCTCGTCCTCACGGCAGACTATCGACATCTCTAGCCTTCTCGTATCACCCATGATGGACATCCTGGATGGGCCCTTGCCTGACATACGGGGTTGATTGACTGTTTTTATTCAGCTCTCCCATATCCCATCACCTATCACACCCTATACCTGGCATAGTAGGATCTAGATTTTTCATCTTGTATAATCTCAAAGTCTGAGATGTTAGCTTTCAGTTTTCAGTTTTAGTTTACTCTTGCTTTATCTTATTTCATCCATGATAAGATTTTATGGACACTGTCATAATCACAACGGGAGCGGGAACGGGAACGGCCCATGCCATCCGGAACGGAACGGCATATAGGGATTAGCAAACGGGAATGGGAGTGCCAGTCAACATATATGTATATACATATATAAAGCTATTGAGCTTTCATTTAAAACATGACAAACACGATACATTATACATAGCCATTGATCATTCCCAAGGAGGGGCGGCCAACACACATAAACCGTTCCTGCATTCCATATGAAAGGGAAACATCGTTCCGCCGTTCCAGAGCACATGGAACGGCGTTTCCTGTGACTTTGCACTATATACATATCATTTTGATCTCATTGACCCTTTGGGTCTTTTGAAGACATTAATATAACTTTCTTTCTTTCTTTTTTTCTCTTTCATCGTTTCCTTTAGATTAGTGGTAGCAATAATTCACTTCAATAAGATGGCATTGGAGGTCTGATGATCTCACATCTTTTGTCTTTCTATGCAGGTGCATATCTCAACTGAAGGTTCAAAGTTCAGAACATGGCTGATGGCAATGCATGTGGAAGCCCTTCAGTCCCCATGGCTGGTGGAGTTGCTAGCCTTGTATTTTAACTTGAAACTACATAAGGCCCGAAATCTTCTGCCAGAGATGTGCTCTGGATGTGTTTGTGATTTGCAGAGTGGTAAGCCAATGCTCTCGTGCATACTGCACGAATCGCTCAAGCGGGAAGTTGACGTTACATGCTCCATTTGCCTGGTAAGACGTGGACTAATAACTTTTAGCGTAGTCTTAGTGGAACATGATTGCTTAAAATGATTTGGAGAGGTGCCCATTTATTCAAGTGTGAAGTGGTCCTAATTTGTGCAAGGGCTTTCTTTTCTTCATCTTCTCTCTTGTAGGAAATTGTGTTTGAGCCGGTGGCTTTGAAGTGTGGGCACATATTTTGCTTCAAATGTGCATGCTCTGCTGCATCAGTGTCTGCAGTGAACGGGTTCAAAAAGGCAAAAAAAAATGCCAAGTGCCCTCTCTGCAGAGAGGTATGCACCCAAACCTATACCTATTCATTTTTCCAGCAAAACTTTCAACTTTATTTTGAGTTTTTGTTGCAGCACTGTTATGTTTATGGTTTTTTCCTCCCCCCCCCCCCTTTGTACAGTCAGGGGTCTTTACCAGTGCCATCCACTTGAGAGAGCTAAACATTTTGATCAACAGAAGGTGAGCTGTACTTCTATCATTCAACTATTTATCCCTGTGATTTGAGGTCTTGATAATGTATTGCTTTTATCAAGCATAAGATGTGGGCCATAACATTCTCATGAATCGTTACTGACTTGTCCGCCTTTCTGCCACTGTTAGGACCCTACTAGGGTTATGAAAACCTGCATCAAACCCGAGTTCGATGAGCGACCACGATAGATTGTGGCTAGCGACTTTCCTCCCAGCCATAGGCACCCCTCCCCCCCCCAAGCCTGAAGCCAGATTGCCGTGAGTCAGGCAAGCCTGGACAGTGTGCCTTGGCGTTCCGTACCACCAGTCCGCCTGTCTGCCTTAAGCTACTGTGGCCTTGAAGTCTTGCACACCTTGGAGACCTCCCTCTCCACATGCATACCTCATAAGCGAGCCCAAACTCGCTTATATAGTAATAATCATGCTATTATTGGCCCACTGCTTCTATTATAAGGTTTTAGCCATTTTAAGCCTCTAGTTAGCTTTTTATCGACTCTTGGCCGATCCCGATCTCATCCTTGCTAGCCTTTAGCCCTTGGGTGAGTCCTATTACCCTTCTGAGCCCTAACCCTAACTCTAACCTGACCTTGGGTTAGCACATTCCCTTAACCCCGGGGTATCCAACCCCGCAGTTAACACTGGCCCTAGGTAGTTAGGGATACAACAGTATCTCCTCCTCCTATTAGATTCACATCGTTGTGAATCCTAGTAGGAGACAATCAATTGTAAGCTTAACCTGGAATTCGTATATCCCACCATAGCATCCGCATAAGTTTCTTGGTCCTTAACCTAGGAGTGCAGAAGCCCTATAGTGGTGGATCCTTGCTATTGGAGTGACTTGCTTATCATACACGGGGTGTATATATAAGTACATGTATAAATATTTATGTATAGATGTATATATACTTATATAAGAGTGTATTTCCGCAGTTTGGTAGGCGAACTGGTAAGGTGTCGAACTCTAGATCAGGGGTCTCAAGTTCGATCCCTTTTTGCCTCAGCTGAGGGACATGATCCTTCATAGTTTATCTAGCTTCTTTCCCGCTCCTGATGGTTGAGCTTGGAGAGTCACAACCTACTCGACTGGTTAGCAGGATCCCTTCCCAAAAAATAGGGTACAATTTGCCACTGTAAGTATACTAGCGTGCTCTCTGTCCTCTCAGAAGAGGGAGTCCCCAAGGAGGTAAGCTGACGTTTATGGTGTGTGCAACTTTCACATTAGTGCTACCTTCTCATTTCCAGGCCTAATCATTTGAGGGCCACTCCATGCAACTAGTAATGAATTTTTTGTTGACATGCATCTTCATCCCCCAAGCACTTTGAGAAGATCCTTTGTATATATAAAAAAAGGTCAAGTCTGCTTCTACTTTAATCAAGCGTTGTTATCTTTCTGTATCTAATTACTTGCTTGTAATGGACTTAAACAGCTGCAAAGATTACTGCAAGAAGAGGTTTCAAAGAGAGCGCAAAGAACGTCTGAAGCAAATGAAGCAGATGGACAATTGGAACTACAGGCCTGCAGGTTCAGCAGCATACAGCATGGTGTAGGTTTTGTGAACATTCACTCTCCTGTACAGAAATTTTTTAGCTTGAAATTCAGTGTCCATATTTGTACAGCATCTGATAAGCCCCGCACCCCTTGTGTAAATTTGTGCACTTAGTAACGTATGGACTGAACGTTAATTATCCACATTGCACGAAATGGAGGGTGTGCATAGTAAACATGTGGTTTTATTTGAATCAACCTCCTCAGGGTTGCACAATATGTGATGATGCTTCTTATTTGGTGAACCATTAGTCAGTAGGCCCTTGTCTGAATGGCTATCGCACCACGTTCCCCATAATGGGGTGTGAATCGGAAGCGTTGACACATAAATATATGATATCTAACCTAACCCACCCACGAACAAAGGAAGTGAACCATTTGTGCAAACACTAACAAACTTCATGCATCAGAGAGAAGATTAGAGAGAGGTTTAGCAAGAGGGAAAGCTCAATTGCACACACAAATGAATGTAAGGATTGAAGTAGGTGTAGGGTCAAGTGATTCTTAGGACATTTGTTGTCTCGAGGTCTGTTGGCTTATTTCAAGTTGGAAAGGAGTCTAAAGTATATCCTTTTTGTGAGTTTAAGGATGTGACACTTGTAATGTAAGTAAAGCATATTGTGCTGTTGCACGCTCGGCTTTCTTTATAGTTGGAGTCATCAATGTTAATTGAGTTAAAAGAGTCCACAAGGGCCTAGGTCATTTGTCTTCCATTGGAAAAATTATAGAATTCTCTTGTTATATATATATATATGTATATATTGTGGAAATGGATATAGATATGTATTTGCATGAGACTGTCCACACCTTTTGGATTTAGGTTTGTTGCTGTTACTAGATTATATTTGAAAATAAAAAAGACGAAGATCTATCTTAGCTTGCACCTATTTAGGTATCGATTTTAGGATGTGTTGCATTAAACACGAGGTTGATGTAAAACCACTTATGAATGAAGGAATTGTTTTAACACGCTAACATGGACCTCCAGCCCTACCGAGTGGCTAATTAATAACAAGCCCTACTAGGATATCAAGCTTTTCTATGGAGAGGTTACACTTTGACCCCAAATGATGGGCCGTGTACAATCAAAGGTAGATACTTCAATACTATCTATGGTAAAAGCTTGATCTTTCTTGAGATTCGTTCTTGAAACGAGCATCTTAGTCCTCTCATGGGGGGGGGGGGGGGGGGGGGGCTTTGAGAAAGATATCACTACATCTTACTTTAGGTAGCATGTGAATTCTATGCATGTACAAGTAATTAAATATAATTTTACTTCAACACTTGGTAAGAACTCCACTATCAAGATAGCAAAATTTTTAGGCATTTGAGTATGTAAGGGACAATGCTCAAGGGGGGAACCTAAGTGAATATGGGTTCTAAAAATGCCAACGCTTATCCTTGGGGTGATGGAGTTAGTGGAATTGTTTGGAGCTACCTCACGATCTCATGGCGCTTTTTGTCCATTGCTTAGACATTCGGAATGTTGTTAATTTTGGTATGCAGTTGCTAGATTTCAAAACTTCATGGCTTGACTTAGGCCACTTTTGTTCTTGTTTAAATCCGGGAAAAGCCTTATCGGAGGTAATGTCGTGCTTAAGTTTTGAATTTTGAATTGAGTCATTTTTCGAGTGAAAGGTATTTAATTTGTAATCACCTCAAAATAGCAACTTCTTAGGGATTATAATAGTAACATAGAGGTACACTAATACATGAATGTTGATCAGGATTAAAGCACCACTATCAAGATACCAACTATCTGAAGTAGTTACACTAAGACATGTATCTTGGTCGGGATTAAAGCTATAAACAAATGTAGGTGAGAAGTCTTTAAGGACAATGTTTGTAGAGTCCTTTTCTTGGCATTCTGGTTGTCTGGGGTAGAAATGGTAGAACTTTGTTAGATTCCTTTTTATTCTTTTCTTTATTCCTTGTAATTTATAACAATGTGCAAGTGCATGGCCAGGCTTCTTGCAATATTGACAAGTAACTTTTGGCTTATTGGAATCATTCTTAACCTTAGGAGATTGGTTTGAATTGTTCTTCCTTTGGAACTTTTTACCTTTATCCTTAGTAACAAGAGCCTGTTCACACTACTAAACTAATAGATACATTCTTTCGAGATTGCTCCTCTTGTAACAATAAGCTAACAGCTCTTGGTAGGTAAGAGGGGATGCATTCTCTCTCAAAGAAAGCCGAAGGAAAGTATCAAACTCAGATAAGATTCATGCAAAGAGCTAAGGGTGATGTTAACTATTTCGTTGTCAGGATTGACCTCATCAATGTTGAGAAGTTCTTCTCTTGGTTAGGTGTTTATTCATGGATCCCTTCTCTTGCATTTCTTTATTATTAAGCTACCTTTTGATGCATCGTTTTTCATACAAAGAAATTAATTCCAAACCTTGTGCATCATTAGAATCCCAGATCTTCTCTAATCAATAGTAATATGAGAGGCTTGAGATTGGGTCTATTGGCCCTAATCCCTTGAGGAGTGGCAGGAGTAATTATATGCCAGAGTAGGGCTCATTACCGCTGATAAAACGAATAACCCTTAGCAATAAGGACATTTTTTATCATGAAACTGTTGAGAGAGTAATTTAACCAATTTAATTTTTCTTCTTTTGAAAGAATACCAAACAAATCATTGGATAAGTTTTTGGCCATACTTGATTGTGTTGTTGAATCTCAGAAAGAGAAATGTTGAAAATAGCTTGAAATAAAGTCACCAATGTTGATTACGATTACTGATCCGTTAGTCTGTTAAAAATCTATAGTTGAATAAAGTCTTGGATAGGAAAATTGTTGAAGTAGAATTGAGTTATCAAACTATCATCGTAGAATTAGACGATTGAAGTCTTGGATAAGATGATTGTTGAAGTATAATCATGCGATCAAACTACCATAGAATTGGATGATTATGAAGTTCTAGATCGGATGATTAAAGTAGAATTGAGCGATCAAACTATAATAGAATTGGATGGTTGAAGTCCTGGAACGGACGATTATTGAAGTAGAATCAAGCAATTGAACTATAATAGAATTGAGTGATTGAAGAAGTCAAACCGCTCGATTGAAGAAGTTAAATCATCCATCAAAAGATTGAATCAAACGATCGAAAAAGATCAATCGCTCCATTATAAAGATGAATCATGTGATTAAAGAAGTTGGTTCATCGATTGAGATGGTTCTGAATTGCACGATTAAATCGTGCAAAATCCCATGATTTATACATGAATGGGGTGATTGTAAAAGTTAGATCGTTGATTGAACTTACCTTGAATCATGTTGAATCCCACATTTTATGTAGGAATCGAGCGATTATAAAAGTTGGATCATTGATCAAACTGGACCTAAATTAGCAATTACAAAGGCTTATCTGCCATGTGGTGGTAGGTTATCCATCATAGGTCAATTCATGGTGAAGCGGTGAGTTGACACAGTTAAATGATTATCGCACGCTAGAAAGATGGAGAGAAGTCCCAATTAAAGTTGTTGACGTGTCGGCCATAGTTGATGCTCAATGTTGGCTACAGAGATGTCACCGATTACACTATTGGGATGAGACACTCGAAGCAAGTCATTTGATATGTATGTATAGCAAACAGTGTCAAAAGCCATCATTGAAGACAATGTTGTTAGAGACTTTATAGAGAGTTAAAGCTAAGGCTCAAAAGCCTTGTTATAGCAATAGCTTCCACACAGTTAGAAGATCATAATGGAGAAAAGGGCTCTGGCAATTTTTATTGTAGAGCTTCAAAATATGGAGGCTTCAAAGAAAAATCAAAGTAAGCTTTAACAGAAGCTTTGATACCATGATTAGCACATAATAGAGATGAACTCACACACACAATGCTCAATGAGAAGAACACAAGGTTGTAGAGTGTGAGAGAGAATGGCTCGCTTAACATTAAGGGAGCAAGAGCTTAAAACCAGTATAAGGTAAAAATATAAATGAGCAACAACCTTAAACAATGGATATGGTTTCTTATATTCTAGTTAACCCTAAGGTGTCCATTCACACTTGAATGGACATGGGAAAAAATTCAGTGGGATAAAAGTGCCCATGGCATTAGTACATAGCCTCACTATAGTACTATTATAAATAGCTAACATATGTAACTAGAAAGATGGGTCACATCTTATAGCAATATTATATTCTTTGTTTTAGGTTTGTCCCATATTAAGATTAAAGACCATGGAATTATCTTCTTGCATGTCCTCTAGCTATTTTAAGATTAGCTTTGAGAAATAATTTTATCAATTTGACAACTAACAAACTATTGCAATGTCTTCTTGATTTAGAAGATTTGCATAGCCTTAGATAAATCTAGGGAGCATGCCCTTTAATTTGTTTTCGATGTTTTAAGTATGGAAAGTTGAAGATCATAACAAGATTTATTTCCTTTAATTTGTATTCGATGTTTTAAGTATGGAAAGTTGAAGATTATAACAAGGTTTATTTCCTACATTTTGTCAAATTTATCCAACCAACATCTTGTAATAGGAAATTATTTTGGACTAATGCAGTGGTGCAGGGAAATGTGCAAGGAGATATTACAATATACACTCTTAAATGCTTTAAAATTTGTAGATTCTCCTTTGATCAAGTTGGAAACCCAATATATCTTCTCTGACTTTTGTAGCTTTTCCTCTAATTAAGTTAGAAACCCAATATATCTTTTCTCATATTATGTAGGTGTCTATAAAGCCTTTTATATCAACCCAATTTTTTATATAGTTCCTCGTACCACAGTTCACTTACCTATCTAGCTTTTTGTATCCATCGGGCATTTTTTGTTTGTTTGGTTCTTGGAACCCCCATTCATAAAATATCTTAGTAGCAACCACTCCAAGACATCCAAGACCTCCAATGTTGTGTGTTATCCTTTATCATTTATCAAGGATCATACCATTGAGTTGGTGGTTAGAAGGGCGGTGGGCTCCGACTCCTAATCATCATTGTATCCTATTTTTGGTTCCTTAAAATGGCTTATGAGTCTTTTTTTAAGAAGGGAGAGCTTGAGTTCCTTATAAGCAAGGACACACAAGACAAAGCAAGACATGAGAGACATGGATGGCTGAATTTCCTTATAAGTAAACACACACAAGAGAGACATGGATGGTTGAATTTCCTTATAAGCAAACACACACAACAGAGAGTAAGACACGAGAAACATGGATGGTTGAATTTTCTTCTATCTTCTTCTGTTCTCTACAGTCATAAACTAAAGAGCCAAGAGTACATACTATAAGGGAATTTGATTTATTAAGGTTTATGATTTTAATTTATGCAAGTATATGTTATGCTCTAATTTTTGTGTCAAGAAAGTAGAATTCCTTCTCCAAGTGTCGTAAAGGTCCTGACATGGTATCAGAGCTTTGGGGACCCTTCAAGAGAAAGATTTCTGAAAAAAAAATA
Organism: Cibotium barometz; assembly: GCF_041138505.1. NCBI lineage: Eukaryota > Viridiplantae > Streptophyta > Polypodiopsida > Cyatheales > Cibotiaceae > Cibotium > Cibotium barometz. Next base: position 8,548,503 of record NC_141071.1, read on the forward strand.
AAAATCAAGGTTTACGTGGTGCAAAGAAGGCCAAAGATTTGATTTTTGGGAATTACTAAAGCTTCAAGAAATCAAAGGAGAAATATCACTAGAAAAAGAAAGGTTTGTAAAAGCATGTATAGGAAGAGTAGAAGTGCTTGGACAAAGAGAGGAGCTCACCAAAAATAAAAATCCAAATGGTAAAGAGACGAAAGTCATAAAAACCTTTATGGGAATTGTATGGGCCATTGGATGAAGAATAAGATAGAGGGCTATAGTTTAATATCACCTTTTTCAAAAACCACCTCTCTGTAAAGCAAAACGACCAGTCCTTTTCCAAAAACCACTTTCTTCAATCTTCTTCCTCTCAAAGGCTACCTAACTTTAGAATTGCTAAACCTACCATATTGAGGAATTCCATAGTCAAAGGCTACCAATGGCTCAAGAAATTTTGGAAAAAACAACATATAATTTTTGAACACATATTTGTTTCTCTCTCTCTCTCTCTCTCTCTCTCTCTCTCTCTCGTCCACTAGCGTAATTGCCCGCCGTCTCTTTACTTCCTCTCTCCTCTCTTTTGGCGCGAATCGGCCGCCGTTATCGTTCCGTTTCCTTGTGCGCGCCGTTAAGCTTTACGTCAAAGCTTTTTCTTGTTAAAGCTACAAGATTTACAAGCTTTTTTACAAGGTTTAACCTTTTTGCTAAAGCCTTAAGCAATAAAGCTTTATCTTAAATCTTTGTCTAAAAAAGCTTCTAATTCTATCTCCTCTCTCACACACTTTTTGCTACAAAAAAACGTTTGTATCTCCAAAAAGTTTGTATTAAAAAAAAGAAGAAGGATAAGGGAAAGTTTAAAGGCTTCCTAAGCTTCAAAAGCTTTAAAAATTCAAAATCTTCATACTATGACAAAAGGGGGTTTTTCAAAAGTTAATTTTGGGGACAAAGGCAAACATCTCAAAGGTGGATTTGGGCTACTTCGACAAATTAATCTTGGGGGCTTCAAATTTACAGGCTTTGTGACACTTGAAGTTGGGGATTCTTGCTCCATAAAATTGGGACAACATAAAACTTCAACAAATTCAAAGCAAGGACCGTAAGTACTACTCCTTACATATTGTTTATTTGCTTATCTTAATTACTATCAATTTTTTATAATTTTATTTTTCTCTCTCTATCCCTCATCATGTCAAATCCACAACCTCCTTCTATTTCCAGGCAACTTCTATCTCTTTAAGCTCAATTAAATGAAGAACGAGCGAAGAGGATAGAATTGTAAGAATTATTCTCCAATAGGAAACGATCAAGGAGTGTTGAATCTGACATACCATTAAAGAAACTTTTCGTGAATAAGAGGAAAAAAAAGGAAAGAAATCAGTTGTTGTAGAGCTTTCACATTTCAAAATTTTGATGGTAAAAAGGATGCAAAAATGGTATTATCATGGATTAGTCAACTTGATGACTATTTTTTTGGGGAAGAATTTTTCGAGAAAGATAAGGTCAAGTTTGCTGTAAATCATTTGCTACATCATGATGGTGTAAAGCAAGAGTACGTCAACAATGGGATATGCTTTGTCAATTTGATAAGAAGACTGTACAACTATATGTGGAAAAATTTTGGCAAGTTCTCATTCAACTCCAAGCCATTGAATGAGTGAGAACAAAGGAGCAAGAACACAAATTCATTGTTGCTAGGTTAAAGCCTACTATGTTCCAACCTATTTCTATCTATAGTGATCTCTTTGGCTTACAATTGTGAGCGAAAGAATGGAATACCAAGGGACAACAAACCACCACAAGATTCTCATGCTAACAAATTTAGCAAGTTTGTTCCTTTTCCTATGTTTGACAAGTACACTGATGATACTAGCCAAACAACAATAACACTTAACAACAATAACAAGATTGATGACGCAAAGAAGAAACAGGATTTTGTACCTCAAATTGTGACATATTTCAATTTATGACAAAAAGGACACATTGCACCCAATTACCCGGAGAAGAAGAAGAAGTCAACAATTGCACAAGTTAACATGATTGATGGTGAAGAAGATGTAATGGACGAAGACTTCTCTCCCAAAGCAAGAGCAAGAGGATAATTCAAAAAACGAAGATCTCTCAAATGCTCTAGGGATGACTAAACCCATTGAAAAGCAAGTTTCACCTTTTATTCTTTTAAAAACAAAAGGATAAATTAAGGACAAAGAAGTAAATATATTGCATGATGATGGTAGTACGCATTACTTTATTTCGGAAAAGCTTGTGCATGCTCTTAAATTGAATGTCACTCCTTCAAATTATAAAATCAAAATTATTTTTTAAGAAACAAATTATAATTGCACACAAAGGAACTGAAAGATGTTATTTTACCCATTGCACCATATAGTCAATCCCACACTTTTCTAGTTGCACCTTTGCATTCATATGATGTTATTCTTGGAATGCCATGGAGATGTGAGCATAACTCTCACATTGAATTATGATTTTTATGTCATATGTTTTAAATCCAATGGTGAGAATGTATGCGTAAAAGGATTACGGGAATCTAGTGAATGTGCACTTCTTAGCCATACCCACGCTAAGTGAGCCATGAGGAAAAAGAAAAGACTTATTTAGTCATGGTTAATGAGGTCTCTACCTCTAAATGGATTTCCAAGGATATCTCACACCAACCATTCGTTTCACAATTTTTGGATTGTTTTATAAATGAGTTACCTCTCGGATTACCTACTTCTAGACTATAAGACCATAGGATAGACATTATCCCTGGTAGTATTTTGCTTGTAGGGCTCCTTATAGAGTAATTTTTCTAGAGCAAAAAGAGATCCAGTCTCAAATTGAGGACCTACTTGATAGAAAACTTATTAGGCATAGTAGTTCACCATACGGAGCACCTGCTCTCCTCGTAAAAAAGAATGGAACATCTCACATGTGTATTGACTACCGAGTTTTAAATACGAATACCATCAAGAATAGATATTCGATTCCACATGTGGATGATCTTTTAGATAAGTTGAGAGGAGACAAAGTATTTTCCAAGATTGACCTTAAGTTAGGCTATCATCAGGTTAGAATGGATGAAGAAAAAGTTTATAAGACTAATTTTTGCACACAAATGGGTCATTATGAGTTTTTAGTAATGTCTTTTGGACTTACTAATGCACTGGCTAAAAATTTAGTTGCATGATGAACCGTATATTCTTGAAGCACCAAAATTTTGTAGTTATTTTCTAAGACGAAGATGAACACAATAAACATCTAGAGATAGTATTCAATCTTTTGAAAGAAAATCAAACCTAGACAAAGTGAATTATTTCAAAAAGAAATTGAATACCTTGGACATATTGTGTGCGCAAGAAGGAATTTGTGTCGATCCTAAAAAGATAGACACCATTAGATATGGCCTAAACCAAAGGATATTCATGAGTTGAGATCTTTTCTTGGTTTATGTTCCTACTATAGAAGATTTGTGAAATTTTTACTTACAAAATCACATCACATGATTGAATTATTGAAAACGACTAAAGTTTTTCTTTGGACTGACATGCATGAAAATCTTTTAATGCACTTAAGTACACACTTACCCATGCACCTATATTAACACTATCTAATTTATTTATACCTAGTGGACATGGTATTGGTGCTGTGCTTATGCAAGATAATCATCCTATTGCTTTTGAAAGTATAAAATTGAAACCATTTGAGCTTAAGTATAGTACTTATGTGACAAAGAATTGATTACTGTTGTTCATGCATTAAAAATTTGGGAACATTATCTTATGGGCTCTGAGTTTATCATTAAACTTTATCAACAAAGTATTAAACGTTTGCTTTCACAACCTTTAGATATTAGATAGACATATTAAGCGGAGATCTTTTATTCAAAGTTTTCAGCTAGCTATTCAATATACACTTGGACATGAAAATATTGTTGTTGATGCTTTGAGTAGGAGACCTCCCATTAATACTATATCAACTATTGTAGGCATTTATTTTGATAACATAAAGGGAATATATGAAAACGATTTTGATTTTTCTAATGCATACAACAAAATCAAGAATCATGATTGGTTACCTCATTATAATTATTCTTATGATGATGGTTTTGTTTTCTTTCAAAAGAGATTATGCATTCCTAAACCATTTAGCTAAGCTATTATTGAATAATCTCATCAACCACCTTTTATTGGTCAAAGAGTAGCATTCTTAATTAAATCATTCCTAATCTTGATCATTTCTTGCAAGCAATTGTGTTTCTTTAAAAGAAATTGCTACAAACTTCAAGAAACCATGAATATGGCTGAAAACTTAAGCAAGAAAAGCATAGCTGTCGGATTCTTACTAAAATTGATGCAAGAAAATCAAGATTTGTAAATTTTGTGGAAGTGGTGCAAAGATTGATCAAGTTCTTATAAGATTTTGTGATACATTTTGTATCACTTGTGGTGATTAATTGCCATTTAGGAAGTTCTTAATCAAGAAAGTGATTAAAAGTGAGAATAACAATAATGTTTTGAGGACTTATGTAGAGAGGTTAAGAGTGCTTGAAGCTTAATCAAGGTCGAGAAGCTTTTAGTAAATCTTGGTACATATTAGTGTTAACAGTGGTGACATCTTGACTTATGCAAAAAATACAACAAATGGATTAACACGATTAATGGAGAATTATGACTTGACAAAATCCTAACAATAGGAGTTACGAATATATAACCCCATTGGGTGAGAACCCAACCCTTTTGGTGTAAGCACCAGTGCACAACCGGTGCTCAAGGTTCCATACAATAGGAGTTACGAATATATAACCCCATTGGGTGAGAACCCAACCCTTTTGGTGTAAGCACCAGTGCACAACCGGTGCTCAAGGTTCCATACCTGCATATAAGAGGCAATAATAGTTTGGAGAAGGAAAAGGGCAAAGTATGAAACAAATTCAACTTAAAAATTGACCTACTTATGTTATAATGGTGAATTAGAAGAGATTAATGGGAGATTAAAGCATTGTGATACTTACCAACTATTAGAGATTAATGCCATGCAATAGGTTATGCAGTATATTAACACAGACATAATCATGAAGCTTATGTGATTAATGAGGATAAGCTAGAGATTAGGTTTTTTAGAGATCATCAAGGCAAGTTAGAGTGAAGATCTTGCATATGTGAAAAGTTGGTGTGGACAGTTGCAAGAAGAGTGAAGAAGGCTAACTGTAAATTACACAAGGTAACAATGGATTGAAGAGTTGATTAAGCCATATAAACTTGATTAACAATTGCAAATAGATTGATTGGACATCATCAAGCACCATTGAGACTTGGTTCTTGCAAGGTTGTAGTTTCCACAATAAGTGGTTTTAAGGCTAATCTCAATGGAGAGGGTGGTCTTGCCACTTAATCTACCATCTACCAATAGGTGGTTGATTTAAAATTACACCAAAGACTTTATACTTTATAAATGGGAGCTTAATTACAAAGTAGGCACATGAGGAGTTGAACAAGAGAGCCACGAAATTTGCCAAGAGAGGGCAACTTGATCATATGTTAAGGACAACTTTTATGAGGATCAATTTCAAAGCTATGAACTCTGCAAACTACATAGCAATGCAGAGATGGACAGAATTATAAAGATTACAAAGAACTGTGCATAGTTTTAAGATCTTGGTGTAGAGTTAAATTTTAGCAAGATCTAGGAGTTAATAGGCTACAATAGACTATAATAATTTGAGCTATTCATTAAGATTGAAGACCTCGATTAGTAGTGATAATCTTTAATTAAGCATTAAGTGAGCTTGAATAAGGCTATCTTGGGGGTATGGTTACAAGCAGGCCTTTTGATTTATCTCCATGAAGGCCTTATATTAGCACATCCCTTTTTGTAGTGGGAAAAACATGAGATTGCTCTATGAATAGGGGGTGTAAACTATCCAGTAACCCTCTACATAACCCTTTACAGTTGTCACTACTATAGAGATTAAGTGCAATAGGCCTGTGAGGTTATATGTAGGCCTGGGCAACATTGCACACCTAGTAACCTTTGCAAACAGACATTGCAAACCTAGTAACGTTTGCAACACACATAGTATAACTACAAGTGTCGTAGTTTGAATGAAGGCTACCCCTTGCCTATCGCAAAGGAAGGAAAATGTAGAGACTTGTGACGAAGTGGTTACTATTACAAAGCGCAACAATATAAGCACTTAATCAGATTACTACAAAAAAAGGGGTGTTGCTGACTCCTAATGTGGAGGAGTACAACAGTAGTGTAGTGAGTGAGGGCCATCACATAGAGTGCAGGGCAGATCATCATCGTGCTTACAAAGCTTCACTTGAACATGCTTGCAAAGAAGGTCTCGTGATGGTGATGAGGACCAAATAGTAGAGTAGAGTAAGCACTAGTTTGTTAATGAATTATTATACTTCACCCACACATCCTCATTTATATAAGAGATAGTTCACATACAAGGGTTTTTGTGGTGCATTGTAGGCCTTGTTCACATGGCCTTGTTCACATGTTTTAGCGATTGTGAGGGCCTGTTCACATATGCAGTGTGAGATTTCACATATATTGGGCATTTGTCAACATTCTTGGTGGTTTTTCACATGCAACTATTTTTATCCTTCTTATGATCGCCATGGCGCGAGCTCTTTTTGTCATCGACATCACTTTGTTACCATCTCAAATCCTCATCGTTCCATCCTTCTTATGATTGCTCATGCTTTGTCATCATGGCTCTACACTCATTATCATGTGAGTTGCCATTTCGTGTCGTGGATCACATATCTTTTGCTGAATTCACACATTACTTTGGTAATTCGAGGATTATACCTCCATATCCTCATTCACCACCTTCATGCTATCAGAAGGCGGCATATTTGTAATATGGTTGGATGTTCGAGCTTGAGGGTTTAATGCTGCCTAGCCACTTGAGGCACTTGTTTGATGAGAAAGATATTCCTACACTTTTGAGCCATCATGATTATGTTCTTGATGATGTAGACCACTCCGACACACGGATGGTTTAGCATTGTTTTCATGGGATGATTCTTCTTTTGGTGACTTGCATGAGTGTCCTAACTTAAGCCATCATGATTATGTTCTTAAAAGGATGTAGACCACTCCAACACAGATTCAGATGATCATGATGATGTATTGCACACACATATATATGATGTTGTATGGCACACACATACTTATGATGATATTGATACATGTGCACATCATGATATTGATACACATGCACATGATGATATTGATACATATACACATGATGATGATGTATGTGATAGTGATGTGTGGTAGTTAGATCATGTGAGCATGCTCTTCAGGGTAGGGATGACATCGAGCATTGTGGGTGATGATTCGCTTATGCTTGTCCACCTTCCTAAGAACCGTTTGGATGCATTAGATGATCACGAGGATCGATAGCATTTGATTAGTGATGCATCCATTATTACACACGAGGTTAGTGATACTTCATATATGGGTTCACGGGATACCTATGAGCATAGGCCTGAGTTTTTGATGTTTGATGTGTTAGGATATTCTTTTAGGACTTACATGTGTGGAGACATTCTTGATTTGACCACTACTCTTAGTTCTCATAGCTTACTTGGCAGCATTCGTGTGGATATAGTTCATGTATTTGAGTGGTCAAACATAGTACATGAGAGTAGTGATGATTTTGTTGAAGTAAGGCCTCATAGGAGAGGCAAGATTATGCACATGAGAGTAGTGATGATTTTGTTGAGGTGAGGCCTTGTAGGAGAGGCAAGATTATGGACATGGAGCATTTTCTTATTAGATCATATGATGTAGATCTTGAGAGATTTATATTTAAGATAGTCATCTTCTCAAGCTCAGTATTGATGGTGGATATTGAACTATCATCGGATACAGGTCATATAGGAGCACCTTAGAGACCTTGAGGATGCCATGGATAGTTACTCGTTGGTGGATGAGATACCTCTTATCTCTCACGTGTGGATTCATTATTAGTATTCAGTGATGATTATGATGATCTTGATGACCATGTTTCTAGTTTGGATCATCATACACATGTAGATGGTCTTGCACATGAGGATATGTTGCATGGTATAGATCATGCGTGTATACATATTGATACAATGGATCATGCCTTGGATTGTTCAAGAGGTGCTACATTGGACAACGACATTGATTCGCATTTGATCTTGCATGATACCGACCTTAAGTTATGTTCATTTGGCTTCCATGATTATGGACATGATCCTATGTTCTTTGCAGCGCAGGGACATTTCTCTTTGGATGCATTCTATGCCACTTAATGTATTTGATTATGTGGCATGTCATTTGGATACACATACAACATATTTTGTTTTTGGCCCACATGGTGATTCATTTGTGCCAGGACCATTTGGCATTTCGGCCATGAGTTATGACTTCATTTGGTGGATACCTTGAATGTCGGGTTCACAATATGGTCAAGTGGAAGGGCTTGTAAATTTTCCCTTTAACCCAAGAGCTATTACTACATTGGATTCAAGGTTTTGTGATGTAAACCATAGCTATCCATTTGACCCATGGTGATATTTGGCTAGCTCTATCATCGACGATGGTTCCTTACACTTCACATTTGATCGAGGTTTACTTGGAGCCATTGTCTTGGAGTTTACATGGCTTGGATTTCCCTTCGATATCTAGGTGGCTATATGTTTTACTACATTTTCTGATAGCATTCCACCATCTTTTCCATTTGATCTCGGTGAGATCATGCGATTTTGGTGAGACTCAGATTTTGGCATTTGATCTTCTATTTGCCTTTGGCATTGATACCTAGTTATGGGTCGACTTTTGGCTTTTGTATATAGCCTCTTGTATATGTTTGTTTGTGCACGATCACCCTTTAATTTGAGGGCAAAACCACTGTAGGAGGGGATGGTTTGTAATGAAGGAATTTTAGTATGCACATGCACATGCACATGGGGCTTAGGGCACCTTTATGGATGTGAGACTAGGGCACATGTGGCCTTGGGACTATAAAAGGCACATGGCCTATGTACTTTGTACCCTTTTGATATCTTTGGATCATTATACACTTTATCTTTCTTAGAGCTTATGGCCTAAGCTTTCGTAGTAGTGGCTATTCCCATGAGTAGCACATGTGTGCACTCCATGCTAATGAGTGCAAGGCTGTGCCATGGAAGACTTTCCATGTCTAGGTGCTACTCCCTATGATGAGTGGATCTATGGTGGTACTCCCTTCATGAGTGCAAGTTGTGTGTGTTTTAGTTAATGAGTGCAACACCTCTTCTAACATAAGAAGAAGAGCCATATTATAGGGACATCTCTTCTAACACAAGAAGAAGATCCTACAAGCCTTGGAAAGTTTGATGGAGATTACCGTGGAAGAGCCTAGCACAATGAATATAGAAACAAAGGAACTTTTAGCATAAATAGCATGAGAAAAGTTGGGAAAAAGAAGAATCAAGAAAACCAATAGAAGAGGCCAACACATTTTGATACAATGGGCACAAAGTCATCAGAAGTAGAGGAGGAAGAAGAAGAATGGGAAGACCTATGGCCCTTAATGTTGATCCCACAGCTGGAATTGAAGTGATAACCATTCATGAAAAGGAGTCACCAACCTTGGTGACTAAAGAAAAAGGGCCAGAGAAGATGGAAACAACACAAGTAGAACCAAACACCGAAGAGCCAAAAATGCCAAAAGTTGAAGCCATTGTAGAGGAAGCCATGGCACAATAAGGGGAAAACACGATAACTACATAACATCTAGTTTAGAGGAGCATAAAGGGGAATAAAATGCAAATATTGGGCTTTATAAATTGCCATACTTCTCATGTACCACCGTGCATATTTACCTCAAGGGTTTACCCATAGTTGAAATGCCCAATATAGAGAAGAAATAAAAAATTTACCAAAGGACGATAGAGCATTGCCTCTCCAATTGCTACATGAACACATAAGATTATGTAAAGAATCCAAAGGTGGATGATGAAGAGATGGAGGAAGGAATAGCCCATTGCCACATTTCCACCAACTACATATTAGACCCTACAATACCTTTATAGAGAAAATCAACTACATATTGCACATTGTCACATGTTTAGCAAACTACATATTAGATCACAACCAATACCTTTATAGAGAACGTCAAAAGGCCTTGATTCTAGAGTTGAGAAAGATGCCATGACAAATGTTTGAGGAACATGAAGAAAGGGACACGACAATACAAAAACAAGAGGAGTTGTAAAAGGAATAAGAGATCAAAGTCAAAGAGCTTGTTCTTATTTTAATAAGGTTAAAATTTTCTTCCTGAGAAAGAGAGATAGAAACACAAAAAGATAAATTTTGATAGTTGCAAGCAAAGATGAGGGGACAAAACATACAAATTCAGAACAATCTTAAACAATATAAGTAGCAAAATTGTAGTTGGAACATGGGAAGCTCGATCTTATGTAAGAAAAGCAACAGCGACAAGTAGAGGAGGATCTACAATTATTCAAAGAAAATAAAGTAAAATAGATTGAGGAGTTTAGACTCCAAGAGTCAATCCTCAAGGAAAAGGTTGAGCTCCTCCAAGTTGACATGGAAGTTGTGGCACATGCATAGGCCATCTAAGCTCTCTAATATGAAATTCAAGCAAACAAACAAGAGATGGAGTTGACATTTTAGACACAGTGGTCCCTCATCTAATGGATAGCATGAAGGTCATGAAAGAGGAACCCACCTCAATATAAATAGAGCTTGCATAAATAATGAAGAAACTAGAAGGTGTTGCCATAGAGGTCGAGGCTTCAAATGCAAGATATGCAAAGTTGCAAACTGCATGGACCACTAAAGAATAAAGCCACATGTGGCCGAACCTGATGATAAAATGTGACAACTCATTGAACGAGCGCCTCAACTAGCTTCTCTATCGGGTAACTCCAACTCAAACCCTAACTTTGTACTTTTCAACGACTAACACTCTCTTTGTTACAATATAGCATTAATGTTAGTGAGGATCTAACAAGGGGGATGCAGCGTTAGTATGACAAAATATAGATATGGATGTTGAATTATACCTTATTGATTCTACAGCCATGTATACATATACAATGCACCTTATAGCACTAAACTAAACTTTAGACCATTTTGGATAATAGGGAGGAAATGTTAGAACTATTCTTATCCACCAATAATATCCCTTCATCACATGTAACCTTTCAAAAAATAAGTAACTATTTTGTGACTGGTTTCAAACCCAAGAGTGGTTGGAGGCATATGATACTCATAAGTACCTGGTACTACATGAAATCACCTTATATCATCCACATGGAGTATTAAAACTATATCAAAATACCAATATACATATAGAGGCCATGTTAATATTAGTACTTAATGATTTTAATATCAAGCATATAGAATATCCTTCTATAGTAAATCAAATTGATATGGAGGAAATCGATCAATTCATGAGCACAACCCACCACCTATGGCTACTAGGGAAGAAGGGGAGGCATATGATACTCATAAGTACCTGGTACTACAAGAAATCACCTTATATCATCCACATGGAGTATTAAAACTATATCAAAATATCTATAAACATCTAGAGGCCATGTTAATATTAATACTTAATAATTTTAATATCAAGAATATAGAATATCCTTCTATAGTAAATCAAATTGATAAATTGCTCAATTCATGAGCACAACCCACCACCTATGGCCTAGGGAAGAAGGGGAGGTAGCTATAACAGATATCATTACACATATCTAATTAAATGCCCCTAACTTCTAGACTATTGCCATCACATCCCCCACCCCTAACAAGAGTAACATCAATGTCACTGACAATACTAATGCTCTTGGCCTATTCATTTTGAAATTCCCACTGACACTCTTGACCCCAATGAGTTATTAACAACGGAGCCTACTATGGACCCTTCAATTGAGGTAACATCCATCGCTTTATAGGATGCACCTAGTCTTTCTAGGAAACACCTAGTCTTTATAGTAGGAAACACATAGTCTTTATGATTCTAATGATGTTTGTGCATGTGGCAGAATATGAAAAAATAATTTGTATAGGAAATCCACTCCTAATGCCAAAGATAATGTTCAAAATTCTGATGCAGATCACACCTTTCAACTCCATTGTGGTCTAAGGAAGTGCAAATAGACCACAAGAACCTCTCCTCACCTCTCCTCATCACCTCCTCATCACCTCTCCTCACCTCTCCTCATCACCTCCTCATCGCATTTGGGAATAGAAGTCTTGTAGTAGGAAACTCATATTTGTAACTCATTATTTGCATTCATGATGCAATAGAGTTTAGTGTTCTCTCTACTCTCTTTTACAACTCTAATCTAATCTACCATGTGTGGATGTGACTAGGATTAGGGTTAGGGTTTGCGCTAATCTGCTTGTCTTCCCCCGCTTTATCTTCTTCTCATGTCTTCCCTCTTTCTTGAGCAATTAGCCATAGCATGGCAATCGACTTGCATGTGGATTCCCACTCTTTGACCATCATGTGAGGAGCAGTTGCACCACCAATTGGAGGAAGATCCACATCAGTGTGATAAGTGAGTATAGAAGAAGAGGCATGGCGCAACTCTCCACACATGAGGGTGAAGATCTTGAGCTTGCCATTGAACACCTCTCTTGAGCTCCGTTTGAGCTTGACGATTTGCTAAGCTCCCCACATGACCCTTGCTCCAACACACACACACACACACACACACACACAAAAGACCTTTGTTTATCCATTTATTTTATTATTGTTTTACTCCTTCTACTTAATGTTTTATCTTCCACTTAATAATGTCTTGACATCTTGCCTTATCTATTTGTTTATCCATTTATTTTATTATTGTTTTACTCCCTCTACTTAATGTTTTATCTTCCACTTAATAATGTCTTGACATCTTGCCTTATCTATTGGTTCCAAATGTCTTTAACATCTTGATTTGATGATTAATTTTGCTTCCATTCTAAAGCTTACAAAATAAGGGTTTCTCATCATTTGGTACTCATCGGACTACTTACTTCTTCAGTAACAAAAGGGCTACATAAATATTTGGTGTTCATTGGGTTGTTTATTTAGGCTTTGGCTCCTCACTTCTATGGGATTTTTTTTTCCAAAAAATATATTCTCTATGGTTTATAATAACCATAGGATTTATTTTCCCAAAAATATCTTCTCTATGGTTCCTTTATGGTTCGTATAATAACCATAAGCCCATTCTCCTTTTTTGTAAATAACTATAAGCCCATTCTCCTTCAAATTCTTACTTGAATGTTTTTTGGTATGGATAGTAGGGCTAATGGTTGCTTTGTCATCGCTCAGGGAGCATAGGTTATGGTTCTAGGTTTCCCTGGTAATAATAATGGGTTATATTGTGGTTCCAATGATTTTGTCACAATGAGCACAATATTATTGTTGTGTGTAGGCCTTAGCAAATGGACACTCTATGCTTGTATGGTTTCAATGACAAATTGCAAGATGGCTCTCGCCAGGTTAAAGATTGTGGAAACGGCCAGGGTATCTCTCGTGGAAATAAATGTGGGTGTCTTGCTTAAGGAACTGGCTCAGGCTAGCTTTGGGTTTACCCTTGGGTTTGAATGAAAAATTGCACACCAAACCATATCTCTCCATGGAAATAAATGTGGGTGTCTTGCTTGAGGAAACGACTTGGGCTACCTTGGGGTTACTGGCCTTGCCACTACTGGCCTAAACGACTAAGTAGATTTTTTACTAATTTTTCCATGCTCATTTCCTTGACTAGGACTCCATCTGTGTTGGTTGGGCACCCTTAGGTGTTGAGGCTTTGGATGATACATCTCCTATCTCTTAGTTTGCGAGGGGTGGATGATTTCTACATCCTTGTCATGCAAATTTTCTACTAGGTCTATTGCCATGCGGCAGCACTTATTGAAGATGTAGTGTCTAGACCTATAGAGATGGGCATGAAGCCTTTTGCTCTTGAGACCAATTGTAAATCGGTCGATGCGCAATAAGCTATCTAGTTTTTCATCTCGCAAGGGCTTCATCTTATATAGAGATACTTGGTTCTGGCAATATAGTCCTGAAAATTTTTTCTCCCTCCTCTTGATTTGTGTCGTGGTGGGGATCCATTTGGCTCCAGCAGGTGTGAGAATCCCACAATGAATGTGTGTCTTAAGATCTCATAGATGGCCTTTTTTATGTTGGTTTAGAGACCTAAACCATTGGCCTTCTTTGCCTTCAAGGCAAATTCCTAAAGAATGGATTTTGGTGGGATCATCAATTGTGCCACGTTTGTCAATGCCAAACTATTTCTATCTATTCCTAAAGAATAGATCTTGGTGGGATCATCAATTGTGCCACATCATAGCTATTTATACCTCTTTATACAACTAGCTAAATCTAGCAAGCCTCCTTGATAAGCTTCATTTTGAGATCTATTTATTACATCTCTATTTATACCTTTGTATACAACTGGCTCAATCTAGCAAGCCTCCATATAAGCTTCATTTTGAGATCTATTTCCTATACTATGTGTTGAGTTGGTTTGTGGTTTTAAGCTCGGCTACTACCAGGAGTCTCATCTTCCTTGTAATCCCTAATGGATTCTCAGGTTGGGGGACATTCCTTGCTTGCTATATTTTATCATTCATTTAAATATCTCATTAAAGTATTGAATTTCTTGTTAAATTTTTTGCCTTTATAATTTACTTCTTGATTTGGTCTAGCCTATGGCTGAAAGTCGTTTGCCGGTCTCAATATTGAATAGTGCCTTTTCTACTCTCTCCCCTTGTTTGATCAAGCGAGTACATTGATAATTTTTCTTAGTAGTTGATGTTTTTTCTATTTTTCTATATTTTACTAAACTAAACTAGTTATAACATAGGTTATTAAACAAAACTAGTTATAACATAGGTTACTAAACTAAACTAGTTATAACATAAGTTAGATAGTTTACTAAACTAAACTAGTTATAACATAGGTTATTAACATTTGATGATTGTTATTTTTACAAGGGTCTTTTTGATCAACTGATTTGCTTTTGTGTTTTAACTTGTTTCTATCTAGTGCTTCATTACAGGGGTTTTAAAACCTATGTTGAGTAGTTAGCAAAGTGATAGCAGCCTCGATGTCCTATAGTGCTCGGGTATATCTTTAAAAAAAAACTTCAGGTAAATTATTTAAAAAGATGACATGATGCTATATCTCACTCCAAAAATGATCACTATTATTGTTTGTTTTTAATGAAGCCTCTGAAAGTTAGCCTTGCATATATTTTGCTTAGTGCTTAACTACTCAAGTTTACGTTAATAGTATTTTCCACTTTCTTTTTTAGAAATTACCAAGCCTATAATGTTTTGGCAAAGGTCTATTTGTTAGCTTTCACATATAAGTGTATTATTTATAGCCTCTTTCACGTTTTTTGCTTCAATAAAGTGAAGTACTTTGAGCATATCATTGTGCACTATAAATTGTGTTGGAAACATTTGTATTTTTAGATTTTTTTTTGCACTACACCTTATTTAATCTAGTTAAGCTTTTATAGGTTTCCAGTAATGTGCATCATTCTCTTTTCTGGATAATTAATCTTTCAATAGAATACAAAAGTATTCTATTTTGTTAATTATCATGCTCTAGTCCTCTAATTAGATTTTCCTAACCTACAAATAGTCCCCTCTAATAGATTTCCACTCACATATAAAAGCAAAGTTTATAAACTACTTTACAATATTAGCCAAGCCCAAACCATCAAAATAACGCCCTTGAGGCATAGAAAAGTATACTTGTGTTTTGGCGATGTGCCATATGTTAGAGGGAGGAGGGCTTCACCGCCTAGCATGTGGTTATACGTTTGTTTCCCAAGTTAAGTAGATTGGATTGATGCACATTCAAGAGCTAGGAGCAATTTACCCTCACATGGAGTCGCCTATTTACAGCATAGAATGCTTAGCTTCTCAATCGCAAGAAGACTATCAGAATAGAAGACATTTTTATTGATGGATCATAAAGTGTACTAACAGAATACTTAGCTTCTCAATCACAAAGACTACCAGAATAGAAGACATTTTTATTAATACATCATCAAGCGTACTAGAAGGCTGATGCATTCTTCGCACGCATATAATTCCCAGCTTAATATTTTTGAAATTTCTAGAGTAACAGAAGCCTACCTCTCCTTGAACCCCGAAATTGTCTCCTGAGCCTCCAAATTCTTGCCACGTAAAACTCTTCCTTTATATAATATATAGAGATGGCTTCAAAATTATATAGGTTTTTAGCCTGCCAGAGGCAAGGACTAAGTGTTCATTCAGGGTTTTCACTAAGGAAATTAGTGCCTCCAATTTATTTTTATAATAAAAAATAACCTTTTATTTGGTTGGTGCAAGTGTTAGTGGGCTTAGTGGGCTTTAAAGGGATTATAATCTAGGTGGGCGCCCTGAGATTGGGTATCATGGTGCAAAACGGAGGGTGGACATGTTAGGTTTAGGGTTCAATGCTTTATAGGGATGGATCATTAACCATTGTGACTCCTTTTGGCCGCCATGTGTTAAGGTTGAAGGTGCTTTTGGGCCACCATGTGTTTGCTACATTCATGTAAGCATCTCTCTGGATTTCACTCAACTCCGACTCTTCCACATCCCAGGTCTGGCCACTTTCCAATATTGCTCAAACCTCCTCACATGAAAATCTACATCCTCCCCTTTTTCTCCTGAGAACACCGGGAAGTTTTTGGCTAATGATGCCATAGCTCCCTTGAACCTTTTTCGGGGTTTTGTTGTCATTATTCTTCCTGGTTTTGTTGCTCCACCCTTTTTGGGATTTTCAGACCTGGATTATGCCCAGCTTCTCGCTCTTGGCGGCACTCCTTTTCTTGGTCCAAATTGTTCCTGAATTCAGACACTTCCTCTTGCTTGTGCGGGGCTGCAGAAGTTTTCGCAGTGGCTTCTTGATTGTGATGGGGCGAGGCACTCCCAACTACGAGCTTCCTAGAGGGTCTCTTGGAAGGCATTATCTTTCACCATCCTTAGATTCATGAACATGTGAAAATTGTGCCTGAATCTGATTGTGTTGTGTGGTGAAAGGCTCTCCGCATTGTCTTTTTTGGAAATTTTCTTTCCTGCTATGGTTTCTCATTGGAAGTGGACCCACCCTTTCCTTTACCTGATGGAGCAGAATGTTACTCAACAAAGGTTTTCCCTAGTAGAATTTTTGTTGTTCCCCCAGTAAGATCGCCACGTGTTTCTCATTGATTTCCCTCTCGCCAAGTGACAGACTAGTCAGGCAATGTTGTGGGAGATGTGTAGTCACCCACAAGAGTTTCCGGGTAAGAACACCAACTCCCAAATGGTCAAGGGGACACGCAAAGTACCATTCTACTAAACAAACCTTCACTCCCACTCTCTGTGTTCTCACGTTGCATCACACCAGTAACTTTCTCACTCACTCTCTCACACATAGATAGCATGTTCAATAAAACAGAGACACTGTAGACTTCATCCACATAGTGCAGAGAGCAACACAAAACAATAATGAAATGGTAAGCTTGCTCTTAGTTATATGAGTAGAAACTAAAGAGGAGTTTGAGAAATTGGCTGAGCTGGCCAAAATGGTAGAAAAAAGAAGTCAAGAAAGGAGACAAAAGAGGAAGCCCAGGAAGAGTGTCACCACTGAAGAGGACGATTCAAGAGTGACTCCCCCGCAGGACACTCTAGTGGCAGTAAAGAAAAAGAAGGACAAAAAGAAGAAAATCAGGAAGGCATGTAAGCAAGCCCTGGAGAATTGATGCTGCATGTGAAGCAACTAATGCAAGAAATGAAAAAGAGAAAAGGCTCAAATTTTCGCAAGAATGTGTTCTGTTTCCAATGCAAATAGGAAGGTCACCTCAAGGAGGAATGCACTATGCCACCAACTTGTACCATTTGTAATATGTACAATCATAGTACATGGAATTGTAGGTACAACATGAAAAATAAAGCTCCCATGGTGAACAACATGGAAGGAGTGGAAAGAAGACCCTCAAGAATGGGAAGGTATGGAAATAGAGGCCGCCAAAATTATTTAGGAAGGAGAGGCCAAGGACAAGCCGGTGGTTCTACAACCTTCATATGCTACTATTGCCAACAGCCTGGACACACCAAAGTGGAATGTGCCATGAAGAAAAAGCATGATGAAGAAAAACAAGTAGAATTAATGCAGCTCAAAGAAAATTCGCCAAGCACCAACAAAATGCAGGTAGATGACATACAGAGGGAGGTGCATGATATCTTGGCAGTAACAAGGGCTAAAGCTAATGAATCTGGTGTAGTAATAACTCTGTTACATAATCAAGACTCACCCGAGGCCTGCAAAGAAGGCAACTATGGATTGGGAACAATAAGAAAATGTGAGGATTCAAACTACTAAGGAAATAGAGAGAAGGCAAGGTAAGTAAAAGGAGAATGGCTCACTCGAAATCATTGCATAACAAGTGGAAGTAGGCATGCAGAGCAACTCAATAAGGAATACCGGGAAGAAAGCCATAAGAATCCTAACTGGTTACAAACCAATGTAATGTCAATGTTGCTGGATAGACAGGTCTAGCTGAGATAAGTACTGGACTTATGTCCAAGATTCAAGGCCAAAATCCTGATGGGCAAGCATGGAAGGAATGAGCAAGGAACTGAAGCACTCAATAGAGGAAGAAACACTGGAATGCAACAATATGGAAGCTAAAGAACCCCCAACATCCAGAGATAAAGAAGTGGCCAAAGTCACAGTTCAACTGAACAACGTACTCATCAATGTGGGTGGGGGTTCCGAAGAAGTGAATGTCATTACTGAGGAAATTGCATTGGGATTGGGTCTCAAGTGGGAGCCCATTCTGTTCAACATAAGAATGGAAGATAATAGGATAGTAGTACCTAAAGGAATCATAAAGAATATCCCAATGAAAGTAAAACAAGTTGAATTCAAGGTCAACATAGTGGTTATTACCACACATTTCATGAACAAAGTGATGAAAGGGTTCATGGAGAGATACCTGATCAATCACAAGAAGTCCTCACCCTACTACCCACAGTGCAACGGCCAGGCAAAATTGACCAATAAGGTTCTGACCAAAGTTATAAAGAAAATTGTAAATGCTAACAAAAATGATTGGGACTAGAAGTTAGATGCTACCTTATGGGCATTCCACATATCCTACAAAGTCTCAACTGGGGAAAACACCATTCAAGTTGGTTTATGGGTTGGAAGCAGTTATGCCGATGGACTTTGTGATACCTAGTCTGAGAGTAGCCATTCAAGAGAAGCTCCCAATGGAAGAATCCCGGGAGCATAGAATACATGAACTCCTAGCCTTAAAGGAAGGAAGGCAAATCAACTCTCTAAGAGAAGAGATAGTGCAGCAAAGAAGAAAGGCTTGGATAGATAGGCATCTCAAGCACATAATTTTTGAGAAATGAGTTCTTGTATTGGTCTACAATTCCAAGCTAGGACCTCACCCCAGAAAATTAAAAATCCAGTGGTTAGAACCATTCATAATGAAATACCTGCTCAGCCAGAATCCCTTTACCTTAGAAAACTTGGATGTCACACCTTTTTCAAAGATAATAAATGGCTTTAGGATGAGAAAATACAAGGGCCAATAGGTGGTAACTATACTGGAAGAAGCAGAAGTGAAACACCCAGAGCCGATTTGGAGCATATGTTGTGGCAGGATCTCACTAGTGGAGGTAGATGCAAAAAATTTAGAAAACCACAAAATCGCAAAAGGGGGGCCAGACCGCAAAAGCTCAAATCTCAGCAACCAATCAAAGGTAGGACAATAAAAAAGCAAGTGACCAAGTGTGTGCTAGCTTGGTCCTCGTCAATAACTCAAAAGGCCACGATGATGGAATAAGAAACTGTATGGAGGACAGGTGTCACAACATCATTGAAACCCCACTCGCAAAAACGGTAAGATGAGAAGACAGCAAGAATGCTTTAATAGCATTAAGCCACGACGGCGGGCATGATATGAATCAAGGGTCACATCACCTCGAAAATCGGGAAGCTGAAAACGGTAACACCCCAAAAAAGGAAGTGAAAAGGAGAAAACATCACAAGAAAGAACCCAAGGAGACTAAAAATGCACATTCACAATCCGCCCTCCTCTTGCTCACAACTCTCTCACCTATCTACAACACATTCTTAGAAGACAATGCCATGCCAAAGATCAACAAGTCTCAGAGGCCTAAGAAGAGCCTCTGCATGCCCATGGTCATCCCGGATATACATTCTTAAAAGAGAATGCCATGCCAAAGATCAACAAGTCTCAAAGGCCTGAGAAGAGCCTCTGCATGCCCATGGTCATCCCGGATACGAGGAAGAAGGAACATCAAGAGTGGGCAAAGAAGTGTGGGTTTGAAAAACTATTGGAACACCAGTGGGAGGAGCTGCAGGACCCCGAGGATGGGGGGAAACTGATAAATCAATTTGTCGAGACCAACATAGTGCACGTAGAGTGGAAGGAGCCTATAAAAGTTTCAGAGTTCACAGTGCATCATGCACTAGGATTACCAATGGAAGGTGCAATAGACATAAATTTGAAGTCGAGGGTGGAAGAAGAAATTCCTAAGATTGGAAACATGCATCAAGTGAAGTACGTGGCAAAGCCCGTTGGGAACAGTTCACATTTTTCTTGCAGAACGTAAAGTTTATGGGAAAAACAGAGGATATGTCCAATAAAAACTAAAGGCTGCTCAGAGTAGCAGAACAGCGAAAAAAAAAATCAGGCCATCATTTACAAAGAAAATTTGGGGAAGAGGGCAGCCACCTAGCCTAAGGAGAAACAACCCACTGTAGTACATGTGCACCTAAGGGCGATCGCTCAGGCTGCCAGGTCGGTGGATTGCCATACGAGAGATGTCTATGTCAAACAACATCATAGGGAAGCCGGTGGATCCTTGAAAGCTGCCAAGGTAACTTTCAATTCGTTTGAGGATGACATAGATGATTAGGAGGAAGGGCAGAAGATTTCCCAGAAAGCCAGCAAGAAGAGGAAGAACATAATAGATGAAGAGATGCTGCCTGACCCAAAAGAGGTCAAGAAATAGAAGGCATAAGAAGAAAGAAAAATGGTGCTGGAGGAGAGACAGAAGGAGGAAGCCACTGTGGCGGAAGCTAAAAGGAAGAAGAAGCTTAAAGAAGAGGTCATGAAAAAGGAGGAAGAAGAAAAGAGAAGGAAGGAGGAAGAAGAGGAAAGAAGGAGAACAACAGAAAAAGAGAGAAGAAGCTCAAAAGGGGAAGCTGTCCACCACAAGAGAAGAAGTGGTCATACCAGCAGAACTATGGCCTTGGGTGGCGGCCATGGCACAGAAAGTGCAAGAAGGGCCAAGCCACAGCTTCAAGCTACCTGGAGAGTTGGAGGCGGAACTCCCTAGCCAACAACTGCATAAAAAATAGAGGGTTGATGTCTATAGCCCAGAACATCCTCTCACAGGCTCTCACTTCTATGGAGGAGTATGAGAAGAAGGCGCGAAGCACAATCAATAACATGTGCGCCTTGAATCATAAACAACATGGAATGCTAGTAAATGCCACAACTAAGGAAGGTAAAGGCTAATGCAGAGCTAGCCACAAAAAGCACAAAAATGTTATCGCCCATAAAGGAGCAAGGGGAGCTATTGGTTGAGGTGCAGAAGTTGCATGACGCCACAGCTCAGCAACTTCGTGGGCTAGCCTGGACAATCCGTTCTTTGAAGCTTCACATGTGATGTTCTCTGAGCTGCTGAGACATAACAAAGAGCTACCACCATATTTTCAAAATGTAGACAGAATAAGGTCAATGCTCACCAGGAAACCTCTTTCTCCGAAACACCTATGCTCACAGTTCTTGTTCTCATAGACGCTAGAGGGAAGGATGATGTTTCCACCAAGAATGCAACCACCTACAAGTGTGAGTGTATGGAAGTGGAGCACTGAAAACCCGAAAGCAGAAAAGGTGCAAAGCTCATCTTTAGATGATCCAGTAGAATATGAAGAAGCTGTACAGGTCGAGAGTGGAGGCCCATACCAATGGCGAAAAAGAAAATCCTAGGGCAGACTCCACTCAGACCAATGGTGAAAGTTTTTGACCAAAAGACACCACAAAACCGACAAAACAGGGGTCTAGGTTGCTCAGAAGAACAAGAAGAAAAATTAAAGAGGATGCAAAAGCCTACCACCTATGCGGATGATGTATACATCCCGGACCATACTCCCCCAAAAATGTTTGTAAGATTCAAAGAGAAATTTGTCAGGGAAACTAGTTTAGGAGTAGAAGCTCAAGCACCGGGCATGCTAAGTGTTGCGCCTAGCAGCTCAATGGTGACAGAAGGCGTAGGCAACCCACTCCCCACGTCGTGAACACCACCTCGGCATCGCACGTGTGGAGGTGGTGAATTGTAACCACCAGAGAGTAATTACCAAGAACAAGAAGCCTCAGTGTAAAAGGGAAATTGGTCACTGCAGATAGTGACGAGGGTATGATACAGTGATAGACAAGAATAGAGATAGATGCTCAGATAGAAGTAATGTATGAAGTGTGAAGTCATTATATGCTCTCAGCTGATAGTTGATAGTTGTTTCTTGAAGCATGTTATAGTGATAGATACTCAGATAATGGTGGTCTTTGTTGTGCAATTGCTCTGTATTAATATGCAATACTTTGGAATATAACTAAGAGTAAGCTTGCCATTTCATTATTGTTCTGTGTTGCTCTCTGTAGTATGTGGATGAAGTCTACAATGTCTCTGTTTTACTGAACATGATGTCTATGTGTGAGAGAGTGAGTGAGACAATTAGTGATGTGATGCAGAGTGAGAATGAAGGTTTGTTCAATAGAATGGTACTCTATGTGTTCCCTTGACCATTTGGCAGTTGGTGTTCTTACCTGAAAACTTTGGTGGCTGATTGCACGTCTCCCATGGCATTGCTTGACGGGTCTATCACCAACAGACTCTGTCTTGCCATTCTGCAAAGAGGGGAATCAGAAAGAGTCTCCTCGTTCGATTGGCTTCGGTGCATGTTGACTCTGTGGTGGGTGTTGTCATCTAGTTGGCTTCCGTGCTTGCTGGTTTAGTCTGGCTCCCCCGTTTGATTCCTCTTTCGTTCGGTTGGCTTTCGTGGCTGGTTCACTAACGGCTCCTTGGTCTGATTTGTCTGTGCTCCTGGTTCTATGCCGCGATTCAGCTTGGTGAGTAATCTGGGGCTTTGTTTGTTGATTTTTTATTTTATTTATTTTTATTTCTTCTAATTATTGCTTGTTCTAATTATTGGGGTAGGTTAAGTGCATGGTGGCTTCGATATCATGTTTTGTTTCTTACATGCATCCTTGGGATGCATGCAGATTATGATCTGCACACAGCTTCATTTTCGTGGAATAATGTTTTTTTTATTTTAAAAAAATAAATATGAAGTTCTAATCTTGATATTAATCTTGTTTGTTTTAAAATAAGTATAAGGTTTTAATCTTGATAATTTATGAAAATAAGTATAAATTTTTAATCTTGTTTGGTTGGTGCAACTGTTGATGGAGATGTTAGGTTTAGAGTTTCATCCTTTATAGGGATGGATCATTAATTTTTGAGACTCGTTTTGGCCACCATGTGTTAAGGTTGAAGGTGCTTTTGGCTCTGCCATGCGTTTGCTGTGTTGGGTTTGCTTGGTGTGGTCTCATCTCTTGGGGTTGGGTTTGTAGTAGCTGGTTCGAGTCTTCATGTTGTTGTGTGTGTTGGGCTTTGGGTGCGGTTCGCTTCATTTTCGGTTCGCTCTTGGGCCGATTTCGTGTTGGTCTCCTCGTCCGGTTGGCTTCGATGCATGTCGGTTCTATGGTGGGTGTGGTCATCTGGTTGGCTTCCATGCCTGTTGGTTCAATCTGTCTCCCTGCTTTGATTCCTCTTTCGTCCGGTTAGCTTTCGTGGCTCTTGGTTCATTGCGGCTCCCTGGTTTGATTTCTCTGTACTCCTGGTTCTCCCCTGGCTTGGTGAGTAATCTGGGGCTTTGTTTTCCCCATGTATTGCATCATTTGTTGTTTTTTTTTAAATTTTATTTCTTCTAATTATTGGTTGTTCTAATTATTAGGGTAGGTTTTTATTATGTGTGTTAAGTGCATGCATCCCGAGGATGTATGCAGATTATGATCTACACACAGCTTCATTTTCTTGGAATAATGTTGTTTTTTTCCTTTAAAAAAAATAACTACGAAGTTTCATTATCTTGATAATTTTTTAAAATAAGTATGAAGCTTTAATCTTGATAATTTATAAATTCTAGAAATATTTAAAGTTTATATATTTTATTACTTTTTATCGTTTCATTTTAAACTAATAATTCAAGGTTGATTTTTTTAAGTGATAATATATTGTAAGGTTTATGATATTTTAGCAATGCATTGAAGGGTCCTTGGGCAAAAGTATTGAAAGCTGATCTGCAGATATACATGCTGAGCATACCATTACATTGGTAGTTTCAGAAATGTTTATTTCAAGATTTATGGAAGTGATAAGTGTTCATAGCTTTTTACGAATTGAGGGTGATGTTGTGAAGGTTAAAAATTTAAATGATGGTTGCACAACAGATTTTTCGTTCATTTAGATGCAATAACTACTATTATCATAGGTGAACCATTCCCTTGTGAGATATATTTCTTCCTTGAAAGGAAGATAAGTGAATTTCTATCTCAAGTTTCATCTAGTGGAAATATAAGTGGTCCATCAGTAGATGTGGCCATGATTGCATTTGTAGTTGTGAATATTGATAATGTGCCAAAGAGGAATGGAGGACAACTTGAACAATTAACAATTGTTGATGGTCCACTTTCAACAGATCATGTAAGTGTAATTGTTAACTTATTCCTAGGGTTAACAAGATCTACCACCATTATCTTACATCAAGGAGTCAAGGTAGATACACTAAAGGGTCATACATTCAAGATATAGCGCAATGGTATCCAAAGCTACAACTTGGACATGCGCTCGTAATGGTGTAACGGAGTATTTATGGCAATTCTCGCTTCAAGAGCGTGTGGTAGGATGAAGTCCTAAGTGATATACTTCATGGATATTTTATGAGAGTAGTCATTGTAATAGCATTAGGCCTTTTATGAGCCTAAAGTGCCTGCCTGGCCACGGTTTAAGTGAGTGTGAACACTTATGGCCATGTATACAAGTGAATACCTCTCATAATACAATATACTCTCCCATTGTGCAATAGAGTCTTGCTCTTGTAATCCTCTTGCTAATCTCTCTTCCTAATTCATGTTAGTGAGTGTGTGTGAGTGAAGTAAGGTGAGAGGAGGGACAAGTACCCGTAGTGCAACGCGACGGTGTGACAATGCTTTACGGGAGGCGCGGTGGAATTGCTTCAAGGAGTTATAGAGCTTGGAGACCTTGAGGGTTACGAGCTTAGCCATTGGAAAGATTCTTATGATAGTTGTGGTTCACCAGGTAATCTCTTGTTGGATGTGTTTCAAGGGGGGTTAGAGTGAGCCATAACATTTTTGGCGCCGCTGTCAGGGAGTCATCCCTTGGCTTTTTCCATCGTTTTCCCTATAATCTATGCATTACCCATTGCCCATTATCTTGATTAATGGTTTCCCATGAAAAAGGTGTGGATTTGATGGTAATTTGTGGGTGATTTGGTGTAGAATAGCTCTCTTTTTTTGTTTTTGTAAAGAATGCTATTTGCTTAATTTTTAGCTTGATTTGTTGTTTTTTTTATTGTTATTATTGTGGTTTTTCATATTCTTAGGACTTGCACATAGTTGTATTAGGCTTAGTTTGCATCCATTACATCAAACAATGCAATAGAATGCATTTTTTAGTGAATGTTAGCTCTCTTTAGTGTTAAACATAGAACTAAGATAATTAATTTTAGTTTAATTATGTGTTTTTTGTTGAAAATATTTGCATTAAAGTGTTAGCAAGCATTAGGAGTAGCTTAATCTTTCAAAAAACCATTAAAAAACCCTTGAATTTGACTAATTTCTCTTAATGGACTAGTTTTTTTGCCATTAAGGGTTTTGAGTGTTTTGAGAGTATCTAGATGCATTAAAACACCTAATTACATCAATTTCTTCATTAATTGGAGGAATTTGACTCTCTTTGCTTGATTTTGCCTTAAAAGAGAAGACTAAAATTAAGAGTCTAATTAATCTTTTATTTTAGTTTAATTTACGAATTTGTTGATGTACATAGATTAGCATTCCCTTACTCTATCCAATGAGGTGCTCAATTGTGTGAATTAATTAGGGATTAGTGGTTAATTATAATCTTTGATTAGTGTAAAAGAGGGAAAGATTAGTGAAAGGATTAATCTTTAATTAATTCTTAATCACTTTTTTACATAACTTGTTAAGGCTAATGAGCATTCAATGAGTAGATGCTCATGAGTTGTCAAATTGTCCATTTTGGGAGTCATTTATAAAGGGTGTCATAAAAAGGTTGACTTTTTTATAAAGGGTGTAAGGGGTGTCATAAAAAGGTTGACTTTTTTTATTCCCACTTTACCTTTTTGGGAAAATGCCCATATCTCCTTAATTTTAAATTCAAAAAATATTTCTCCCAAAAAAGAAATTCGTATTTTCCACTAAACTCCAAAAAAATGGTTCACGCTGTGAACCATTTTTGCATTTTCACGGCCTAAGGTTTCACGCTTGGAAAAAAAATCGAATTAAATTTTTTCGTGAAGTCCGGTTCATGGCGTGAAACACTTCGTTCACACAAAAAAATCGAATTTAATTTTCACGCGAAGTCCGGTTCGCTACATTACACCTCCTGCCACTTCGATCCCACCGGGCTTTGGTCCTTTACCTATCATCTCCACAAATCCTATAGGTACCAACCCTTTTCTGGATACCCACACCTTAGACATAATACTGACTCATCTAGGAAGGGGGGTAGCCCAAGGACTTAGCGAGTCTCTCCCAACACAAGAGCACTCACATACAACCTCAATGACTTATACAAAAATATGGCCGTACAAATTTTTAAAATTATGGGCTAATACGACGGCACAACTGATCTTGTTCAATTCATACAAATGTTTGAACAGCGATGCGAGGCCTTTGGAAATCCAAACTGTCCCACCAAGGTAATGCATTAAACCTATGCGCTTAGAGGGAAAGGCTAGTCGATGGTTCATCACATTGATGCCGACGATTAAGACCAACTTCAGAACCTTGAAAACAGCCTTTATCCATGGCTTTTAAAGACAAGGTGATTGTTGGAGTGTAGCAAAAGAACTCTATTCAATTGAGCGTAACCCAAATGAAACCATTAGAGACTTTATCCTTCGGATAAAACTCTTGGACTCATGGGAGAAATTGAACGATTCTCAATTAAAGAGATGTTTCATGATGGGCTTAAAGAAAAATAGCTTACACAACTTGATCATTGTATCCAATCCAGAAACATTCGATCAATGTTGTAAAGAAGCAGTACGTTTAGATGACAACATGTTGGCAAATGATCATGCTACGAGATGTTCCTCATCTAAACCAAGTGAAGCAATGGCAAAAGAAAGATTGATCTCGGAATTGTCATTCCCTGAATTCTATGCAGCCTTGCTTATTAAAAGCTTACAACGAACATCTCTAAGAGAGGATAAGATCCTTCAAAATCAACCATCCTTAATGCCTCTACTACAAGTGAGGGGCAAATGCCTTGTGTTTAGTGCAATCACTACGACCATCCCAATCCACATTGTATATACATACAAGGCACCTGTTTTTCTGTATTGCATATATTGTAAATCATTTGATCATGATACTAAAAAGTTTCCCAATTCATCAACAATTAACTCAAAACCTCCATCTCCCGTGCACCAAACAAAAACATTCTACCAAAGGGTAGAAACTGCTCATTAGGAAGCAGTTAATCGAATACTTTAGTCGTGGACCTCATAAAGTGGCAGATTGCACAGTTTGGTATACTTCCATGCCCATAGTCACTAACACTTTGCAACCCATGTGTGAACGATGTGGCATTGATCAGATGTTCTAAGATTGCCCAAGACGAGTTGCTTCAATGCAACTTGTCTCTCACAAAATATAACTCTTAACATCTTAAGTGTACAAAAATGAAAAATTATCCACCACTGTACCCTTGAATGTGCTTACACGCTTACAAGCCAAGGCATGAGAAATGGTAAAAAAGAACACAAAAGACAATACCTCAACATGGGTAGAAGAACACGCTTTAAAGCAGAACCCAAAAGAAAATGCAAAACCTTCTAAACCCAAGAAAAACAAGGGATAACAAACTATCGAAACCAAGGTTGAATTAAAGGACAGGGAAAAGGAGCCCGTGGAGGTCATAAACCCAAAAGGGGACATAAACTCAAAAGAGCCAAAAGCTATACATGATGCAGAAGCGTCCACCTCAAAGGCCACCGCACAAACCACAAAACCCATATGTGCGACACAGGATACAAAAGCCTAAAAGAAAGTTAAAAAGATGAAACAAGTTCTAGAATGTCATTAAGTGAGGATGAAACAAGTTCTAGAATGTCATTAAGTGAGAATGTCATTAAGTGAGGATGAAACAAGTTCTGACTCTTCACTCAGTGCACCTCATAGACCAATCAAGAAACTAGAACCCACCCAACCACCCGAAATGGAAAATCATGATCATATGATATATGCGGAACGCAAAAAGCAAGCTCAGGAGAGCATGCTTAGCATGATTGAGTGTCTTACAGGATCACCGGTTGTGATTGAACCTAATAATGTCAAACCTAAAAAAGCAACCAAAATACAAAACCCCGAAGAGTACCACTTCCCCTTTCAAGAGGAAGACATACTCTCTACAAAAGAGTCATTCGAGATAGATTGCACGAATTATGCAATTGAGAAAGCATGGGAACAAGCTCTAGTGGAGCATGGGTTAGGATTAACCTTAAGGGTTGAGGTTAGGGTCAGGCATCCAATGGGTCACACATGGGAAATGGAGAGTCAAGAGTCACTTGAGGGTCCTCTTATATAATAGGGGCATAGGGCACACTCAAGGGAGGTTATCTTGAGGTTAGGTGATGATATGATGTTCTCTTGTATAGAGGATTATATCTACTCTCATGCCATTTCACACTACAACTACATGCTGCCGGATTGGACTCATACCTCTTGGTGGTATGGGACATCAAGGTAAAGGTATTGTCCCAAGGTAAAGGTATGAGGTACTTCATTGTAATTCATGTGTGCATCCCTTGGGCTCGTGCGGGTGGTTGGGTGGATGAGTTTATGCCCGGTTTATGCATGACAATTATCTAGAGAGATCTTAGGGTTTTAACAAATTGGAACATACAAATCCCCTAGAACCAACATCAACATCTTTACAACCCTTCTACAAGACCTTATAGTAGAATTACAAGATAACAACCCATCGGTGACTTCAACATTAAGTGGAAAGGCACAACACAATCTTCTTACATTCTTAGCAAGACTCTTGACTCAATATCATGCATTCAAGTGATCAATCAACCAACAACAATCCACGGATCAGTATTAGACCACATCTGGACAAACACCAACATAGAAACAACCATCTCAGGAACAAACTATTGCTATTGGTCTGACCACTCATCAACATACATTCTCATTCTAAAGAACTAGAATCACAATCCTTAATAATCAAACTTCTCTTCAAAAACACCAAAGAGAACAAAAATAGAGAAATCTAAATAGACCAACAAGATAACTTTTTAGAGTCCTTCAAGGTTTTTTATTTTTCACAATGCTTTTTTTACTTTTACGATGTATGCTATGCATATGGACTTAGACATCATGTAGGTATTCTCTAGGTTGATGTATGCTATGCATATGGACTTAGACATCATGTAGGTATTCTCTAGGTTTGCGCATGCACGAATGGACTTGGATATCAGAAGCCCCAACCAAATTTTTTTACCTTTTCTCATTATGGTTTTCATTATCGATATGCATACAGGTATGCATTATGGGCTTGAGTGTACCTTTGTGGTGCTTGCCTTTATACTATTATAAGTAAAAATATTACCACACTTTCTTTGGTTAAAAAAACACACCTAAGTGGTCGGGGGGAAAAATGCAGACTTTTTAACTAAATTATGTCTACATAGGCTAAGTGGGCGACTCCTGTTCATAGTTTGCACGTTTTTTTGTGAACAAGGGCAACCTTTCTTCTGTGTGGCCTGACGCGCTTGATCAGCACGACTTCCAATTCCAAGCTTTCTGAAAATGGTAAGGGATCATCCCGTCTCGTGTAATGACTCTGTTAATTTTAGGGTTTAGCCAGTTGGATTGTATCTTGGGCCTGGTTTTTCATTAATTATTTGGATTGGGTTCAGCTTGTTTTACTTGATATGCATTCAAAGGCCAGATCTGGTTATGGAATCTTTTCTTTTTCCATGGATATGTGGTATCATGGATGCTTTTAGGGTTAAGTTTTCTACCCTTTCCTGTCCACGGTTTAAGTGTTAGTCCAGCATTGACTAGGAGGACTTGTTCTTAATCCTGCGCTAATTGTGGCACATTCAGATGCATTTTCCTCGCGTAAAATTGTAAGTTTGTGCTACATGCGGTAGTTATGAACAGATTTATAAGTGCCAATTGGACAGGCTTATGTCTTTTATAATTTTATGGAATCAGTAGGTTTTTGCCCACATTCAGAAGGTAGACACTAGGGTTTTCCAGTATTTCATGATTACTGCTTAGCTGCAGGCAGGGAATAGAGAGTCTGTGTTAATGACATCAAAAACTTTATGATGGACAGATCATTTTCCCAAAGTCTTGTTCCTTTAAAATTGATGTGTCATGCACGTGTGTGTAGATCCCCCAGGGAGATGCCCCAAGTTTTCCAGCAAGTTAAGTTTCAACTAAGGCATGCTTGGAAATATACTCATGGCCTTCAAAACTAGAGACGAGGCAAATTCTATATCACTGAGCTATGGACAAGAACCAACAAAGATCAGCTTGTGAAATCTCTCACCTATGGACAATGTTCCTTCTCTGAGTGAAGACCAAAGTATGTTGAACGACACTAGCTTCACCCACAAGGTGTATGTGTGCAAGAATGGGGAGAAGGTTTGGGCTGCGGGATGCGGGTGTGGCAACTTGCTCTTGCGTGTTCTGCTCAAGGCTGTTATGGCGGGTTCGTGCTCCTGCAGGCCCCACTGCTGGCATAAGAGGCCCCACCCTGTGTATCGCCTCAAAGTCTCTTGAATGTCACAAGTGTCCCAAGTGCCCCTCTGAGCATGCATTAGTTTACTTGCTGGAAAACCTGGAGCCCTCACTGATTTCCTCTTTATATATTGTATGAAATGTACTAATTGACATGCAAGATGGCACTGCAACAACAAACCACTGCAAGATGGCAACATCAAAAGATTGCCACACTAACATGCAGAAGCCTTTCACTAATCATATTCTTCATACTAGCAGAAGCCTTTCACTAATCACATTCGTCATATTTGCATATCATATGCTGCATATATTCTACAAAATGGACTTAACCGTGTGCTAGATGGCATCAAACCTGAACAACAGAAACACAATGCATCTTGCTTTTTGCCATCGTGCACAGAACAACCATATGTGTACAGGCATCTGGCCTTTGCGGTTGATTGAGTTATGCATTTGATCTGTTTTCTTGTGTGAGCACTCTTTCAGGTCTACATTGTGCCACATTTTCCCTAACAAATGCAATTATGGTGTAACGCTTGTTTACTTAGCTCTTGAGGTCTTTTGAGGACTTGTAGCATTTCAAAATAATCGATGAATAATAACAATTGTGGAATATTGTTTCTATTGTGACTCGTTCATACAAGGAGGTCGTTCTCATATTTTGGTATGTTGCAGGCTGACTCAGTAGCTGCCATATATAGCCCAGTGCCCGAGGGACTGTACCCACTGTTGTCCATTTTGCTTCTTAGCATTGGTCTCATGATAGCTGCCTACTTTTTCATGTAAGTTTATTGTTTCTTATCATGTTTCATGTGTTTGTGATCAATTTTACTTGGTTATAAGAAAGTACGATTCACGTATGGTTTTAGTGCAAGTGTACATGGGTTTAGTTTTATCAAGAGAATCCTATGGAAATATTGTTGAGAGATGAAGATCATCACTTGCATCAACTCCAACACTTGAGATGCATGTCGTTCTAGGGCCTTTAGTTAGGGTTAGGGTAAACAGAGGATTCAGCCGGTGTTGTGAGTTCTCCTTTCTCTCCATTCAAGTCTTTTGCGGCAGCCAATTACTGGGCACAGTATCGTGGGTGACTCAGTCTGGCCCTCCTCTCTCATATGAGGAGGCAGCAGGAGGACAGGCTTTCGACTCTCTTACTACAAATTTATACTGTTCCCACTCTCGACAGCATGTCAAAGCCTTGGTCTCCGGGGACTAGTCAGAGATGGTGGGAGATCATTAGCAGCATTATTGCATGGCAGGCGGGTTGCAGCGAGGCACCCTCCGGAGTTCCTTATTTGCCTCTTTGGAGGGTTCTAAGCGTGCACATTTGGCCTTTGACTGCTTGTTTTTTTAGCTAAAAGAAGGATCTTTTTATCCCTTTGTAATGGGGCAAAATGTTTCTATGATGAAACATTGTGAAGGCAAAACTTCTTGACCGAAAGGCTGTTTTGCCTGAACTTGATGTTTTTGGGGGCAGAAAAATATTTTAAGTTTTTTTGGTCCAAAACGTTAGTCTCATAGTTACCAGGTGTTCAAAAACGTTTCATACAAATTGGGGAAGTTTCATAAACGATTTAGAGTTTTTTTTTTTCAAGTTTAGCGCGTTTGTTGACTGAGATATGTGTACATTGCTGAACCAGATATGAGGTTACGACTTCAAAATTCAGTCGCAGCCTCTTCCATGAGCTTACGACAGGCGCCATTGCTTCGTTCTTCCTGGTTGGTCCACTACTCTTGTGACAGTGAGACAGTAATTAATCAGTATTAGCATAGATGATAAAACTTTGAATGTAGTGTCTTTCTTGGGTGCTTAAATACTGAAACTGTTAGCTTTCTGCAGGGATTTGGGTCGTTGTTCCTGCTCTTATGGACAGGTGTATACGTTTGACAGGTGAAAGAATGTAGGGATATGGATGTTAGGTCTTTTGTTTTTTGAAGTAAATATGTCGTTTGTAAGCATGTGTAACTCCGATGACCTGGTGGACATTGAAGAGAGTTAGTGGACAAGTCTGAACACAGGTTTATGCGTAGTTCATTTTTGAAATTACAATGGTATCGAAGAAAGAATTCCAACATACCGGAAGGTGATTGGTCCGAGGACTCCAGTGTTAATTAATTGAAGCAAAGACAGTGTTATCATGTTCTTGCTGCTGTGTATGTTACTATGCCTGGGTGGTGTGCTTTAGAGCTGTCCCCTAATTATCCCTTGCCACCAACTCTAGTATATTTTCTTGCCTCTCTTTCTCTCTCTCTCTCTCTCATGCATCACCCATGTGAGGCAATGTGTACATGCATTTCACTTGTAGCCACCTTCTAGGCAAAGTTCGTGGTAGAGTATGACTGTTTTGGGTTCTTTTGGCAACCCGATAGGTCCCTGTAGGTGCCCATGACATGCACCAATAGTAGGGACTCAAGCTAGGCACAATATGAACACAAGAAATGACCTTTTTGATGACTTTTTGGGGTCATAAAAGGGTTGGCCAACCTCAACTCGAACAACATTATGACACTTTATAAAAGGATAGTTTAGAGTTCTTTTTGTCTATTGTTAGACCTTGGTTAGGAAGGATGAGGAAGATTGATGCCAAGAATTGTGACATCATTTGGTGGTACTATAGGTGGTGAAAATTAAGCAAATTCAATGTTTCAAGAAAGGGAAAGGAGAAGGTGGATTAGCCTTTCATAAAACCTACTATCTTTCATAATGCCTGCTGTTCAGTAGGTCATTCCTTTGTTGATGGAGCTAGTGGCTTAGAATAGAGTCTTGATGAGGAGTTTGGTATCTTGACTGTTGTTACACCTGGTGTACAAAGAGTCAAAGCAGTGTTGAGAATACCACCTAGTAGTGATCTAGGTGTGTGGGTCTACAAAGTAAATCAGAATTCAAATGGGTCTGTGAGCAGGTACAAGGCAAGATTAGTAACCAAATGATATGCATAGACTTAATGGCATTCTGATTATGAGGAGACTTCCTGTCCAATTGCTAGGTAACCATGAGGCAATCATTGTTATGTGAATGGTATTCATATCAAATGGATGTAAAGAATGTTTTTTTACTTGGTGATTTATAAGAAAAGGTCTACATGGTGCAACCACCAGGATATGGGCGCCATGCACATCTAAATTTTGTTTATAGGTTGCATAAAGCACGTAGAGAGGAATGCTTGCTATTATTGCAGAGGTGCAAGGGTATAGTCAGATTTTCTTGCGACGCATTCGTAAGAATTACATGACCAATTAGGAGAATCTAGAGAAATTGGCCACCATAGTTGGTACTACATAGTCGGAAGAAGATAAGCCGGAAGTAATGGTGGCGACAAGGTCGCAAAAGGTGAAATGTTAGTTGCAAAAAAGTCGGCATGTAAGAAAAGTAAAACAGTCTCATGGGAAGAAGACTAGGCCAAAGTAGATGTTGAGGCCTTGAGGTTGGTGCAAGAAGCCCTAGATATGGTAGGAAAATCCAATAAGAGAAATATTGAGATAGACCCATAGTTGCTAGCAAGAACAAAGGAATGACCATAGCAATCAAAGTTAATCGTCCAACTCAGTTGAGAGGAGTTGAGCAGGCCAAGAGTGGAGGTTGCTACTAGCGGGGATAAAGGGAAGCCAAAAGTAGTAGGCTATGTCAACCAAAGGCAGTACGCAAATAATTGAATGAACATGGAGGATGTGCATAATTTCCAACAGCAGCAGCAGTATGGTTGAGAAAGAGAGAGGACACCCCAAATGCAGCTAGGGTGCAAAAAAGTAAAACAACATGGTGCCACGAGTATCAAATAAACCTCAAGAAAGATGCAATGCCGATCTGACAGCACAGGTATCGGATGAACAACTATACCAAGCAAGTCAGGGAGAAAATTGATAAGTTCTTAATTAAGGTCGGATTCATCTATTTGATAGAGAAGGAGCAACATGGATATCACCCACAGTGATAGTGCCAAAAAAGGATCTAAAGATTAGAGTTTGTGTAGATTAAAGGAAACTTGATTCTCTACAATAGTCTCAAATCCATTTTCTTAGCCCTTTAGAAAGATTTATAATTGGATGAGGTCACAAGTCATTGTTCTTGGATGGATTCAACGACTACAAGCAAGTTTGCATGGCATCACAAGATGGGGAAAAGACAATATTGATCATTTAATGGGGGGTATTTTTGTCTCCAATGTCATGTCATTTGGTTTGAGGAATAACTTGTAACACTTTAAAGAATGGTCAAAGAAATAATTTATGAGTATCGAACACAAATCATGAAAGTCTTTGTGGATATTTTTTCAATGTGTTTGTTAGAAGAGAGCGGTACACCACCACCACTTGAGGCTATGCTTATAGAGATGTAGAGAGACCAAACTCAAATTAAATATGGTAAAGTGCACCTTTGCAATTTTCTCAGGAACACTATTGGGCCACATTGTGTCGAAGGACTGGTGGCTCTAAACCACGAGTGATGAAGCCCTTCCAAGAAGGTCCCCTCAAATGATGCGTAAGCACCCCTCTTTCCGTGAGGCTTTTAAGCCTCTTCCAATCTAGCACTGTGGGGAAGAGAGTTTCCCAGCTAGTCCACTGAATATGCCCCAAGAGGTCTACCATACTCAACCAAGATCAAGTCATCCCACATAATGGGTTGTCTATTGGCCTCCTCAGTTGACAACGGAGGTATGTGAACCAAGAACCTTCTCATGCAATTCCAAGCCTAAAGGGGGAGGGATTCATGCCCAGATACCTTGGTACTTATCCCTTAGTACATCCATGGAATAAACAATACCCGTTGAAGGTCAGCTTGAACATTGATAGACAAGCCCACAATAGAAGCTATAGTCACAAAGTGTACACCTTAAGAGGGTTATCTCAAGAAGGATTAGCAATGTCGGGTGTTGGTGCTAGTGATAAACCAAAAAGCATAAGGCTATTATTACGAAGGCATCACTAAAATTTGGATTTCTAGGAGGAAAGAAGATCAAATAAAAAGTTTCTCTAGTGAATCTTGAAAAAAGGTCACCACCAAAGACTTGAGGACCTTAGGCACAACCCCAAAGGCAAAGGATAGTGTTGATAAGAATCGAAAAGCCATAGGAACCTTCTTACCAACAAATCACTAATCAAGAAGTTAAATAATGGAGTAAAACATGTAAAACCTTTTTAAATACCTGCTCCAAAAAAGAAAAGGAGAAAGTGATAAAAACATAAGTACAAAGGGAGAGACACACGAGAACCTCTACTGGTGC
This sequence comes from Cibotium barometz, assembly GCF_041138505.1. Classification (NCBI taxonomy): domain Eukaryota; kingdom Viridiplantae; phylum Streptophyta; class Polypodiopsida; order Cyatheales; family Cibotiaceae; genus Cibotium; species Cibotium barometz. The sequence goes on from NC_141071.1 coordinate 8,584,846, forward strand.
TACAATGTCTATGGACACCTTTATACATTGGATGGAAGAAGAATTACAATGTCACACAAGAACACTTTGATACATTGGATGGAAGAAGAATTACAATGTCATAAGAATGAGCTGGAGAATCTCTATCAACAGTTACCATCAAAGCCCAAGGGGGGACATCTAAGTATAATTAGGTACCCAAGGAACATTATGAAGGTGCTAAGAGCAAGAAAACCAACAAGGAAAAGAACCAAAAGTTAGACATGAAAGACTAGTGAGTTTAAAAGATTTTCATGCCATAATGTTGAACACAACACACCCATGTTGAAGGCCCAAAACCTCTCCATCAACTCCAAGCTATTTAAAAGTTCAAAACACAATGAAGAAGATTTTCACTGTAAAAAATTGTGGATTTTCACATTGTGTAAATCAAAAGAAGAAATTGTTGTGTGCACATTGTTAGCAAAACAACATCACAAGATTCATCAAGCATAGAAAATATTCAAGTCCAAGGTTTTCAACATCACATTTTCAGGTTTTCTTGCACTCATCATTTTAACATTGAGGAGGGAGTCAAAACAAAAGAAAACAGATCACTTAAATTTTCCATGGTTCTGAAAATACACGATTTCCTAGGTCCACCCAAAATATGGCATGTGTAAACAAGTTCAAAAGATCATCTACCTAGATTTACTTTTAGCCCTTCATTGCCAAGGAAAACTTATTAATTATGAAGTATGAAATTTATTTACACAATTTAGCATGTGCATTGGAAGTTGATGTAATGCCATGCAGAAGGGATTATTCTTTCAACACTAATATGATGGTAGGTATTAGTATATGTTCAATGTCCGCCTCTCAGCATGTATCTCACATTGATGTATGGTGCACATATGTATGGCCCCCATTATGAGGAGAAGCCATTGGTGCACTATCTTTAATAGGAACCCCAGCTTAGATGCTGGAAGGGGTCGTAGTTGTGACCATTGATGGTTAGGAGATGATGAGGGGTATAAGCATTAGCTAGAGTCAGGTCCAAAAGGTATAGGGAATATTCTCTCGGAGACTAATTTCATCATTAGTGCATGGTGGCCGGTTGGGATGCGTCATGGTTATGCAGGTGGTGAGCTGTGTCAATGTAGCGTAGCCGCCCACATCTTACGTAGGTGGTGAGCTTCGTCAATGTAGCGTAGCCGGCCACATCTTAGGCGCGTCCATCGCACTATATGCAACACTATAAATGGACATAGTTGGCACAAGCTAAGGTATCCAATGCTTGTGAGCATATATTTCCTATACTCTTAGTACGCCCTCCATCTAGCGTTCGTCTAGATCACCATCTAAGCGTTACACTAGAGCGCACGGGTGGATAACACAATCATATTGTACATATCTCTTGTTTGGTATAATCAGAATTTTAAAATTCTCTCCATTCTCTATTGCATTATCTAGTGTACTTTCTCTTGTTGTATCTCTTTTCACTGTGCCATATTTTTATAAGGTAAAGAGTTTGTGTTTTCTGTCTCCAATTATTTGGAACATTCACATCTCAGCAACTCTTTAGCAAGTCATTTTTATGATGTAATGGTGGATGAGACAACTATAGAGCACTAGAAAAGCATCTTATTATTTATGTATCATTCTCATCTAGTAATGAAAGAGGGACGTGCAACATTGAATTTGTAAAGTTAGTCATGGTGGTTGATGATGGGCGTGCTCAAACAAAATTCAATCATTTAGGTGTTATATATGCAAAAAGGCTTGATTTACAATGCTTAGTGGGTATATCCACCATAGATGGTGATAGTTTTATGCTTGGTTGTCAGGATGGATTGGCTCCAAAGTTAGCACGTGTAATTCCTCATCTCATTAGTGTGCTTTCTGTAGCATATAGAGAATCTATGACGGTGCTTGATTTGCAACGCTTAGCGAGTATATTCACAAATGGTGACAATCCTAGGCTTGGTTGTCATGATGGATTGGTTATAAAATTAACATGTGTAATTCCTCATCTCATTAGTACGCATTGTGTAGCTTAGAGAATCTCTAATAATGCTTGATGCATTAAAATACGTTCCTTTCTTATTATACACTGAATATTTTACTAACAAAATTTACTCATGGATTGTTGTATCTAGTTTGAGACACAAAGAATTCCAAAATCTTCTTTGTGAAATGAATACATGATGTGAGATGGTTAGCTAGAGGAAGTGTTATGGTTAGATTGAAAAAATTGATGCTGGCTTATCTAGGGATTTTGGAAGGAGGGAATTCGTGCGTGGTATAACAGATTGCGAACATACAAGGTTTTGTTTTGCATCTTCATGCTTGTTGATGTATTACATGACTTGGATATATTAAATAAAAAGTTCCAAGAAGATGGATATAACATCTTTCACCACATGTATTGAAGTGACTTTGTCATCCCTAAGGAGTAAATTTTTGTAAGAGGATTTTGCTAAAGACACATTGTACCTACTTGTGTAAGAAGAAGATTTTATTTTAGACCACACGCACGCACGCACGCACACGAACAAGAATCATATTTTAAGGAGGAGGAGGTACTAGCCCAAAACTATCAAAGGAGTCCCAAATCTTTGGGTAGCTTGAAATCTTACCATTGTCTCTTTATTTTATGTATAAACCACTATTTATACATTGCCCACTTATACATAGGGATCCCACACACAGATAGAGAGCTTTGGCTCACATTACACAAAACTAGATGACAAAATTCTCTAAAAAGTCCACCAGGAAGATTGTAAACTTACACCTTGACCCCAATGGGGTCAAATGGAGGAGAAGTACCTTCTTCCCCAATCCCCATTGACTACCACAAGAAGCTATCCCTTGCCACCTCTTTTAGCTCTTTTAGCTATGTTGGGGATAATATTTATGGCTAGGGTATGCAGCCACATTGTCATCATGTGTTTCCATGGGAGATCCTATAAGGGCTAATACTTATGGTTGGGGTACATGTAGGCCCACATTTCCATTATGTGTTTCCATGGGAAATTCTACTGGGTCACACCACATGCCAATTAGGCATAGCGCTATATTTATGGGACATCACCACCCAGGGTATCATCCACATGATCCCAAACAATTTGGTGGTTTTCCACCAAAACTATTATCCATACCCAATTAGATATTACTAACACATATTAGACTTCATGACTCTTCTTATACCTAAAAACACACATCCTTCAAGTGTCACTGCCACTAACAGGCTATTACTTTTGATAACAACTTCATGGATGTTCTCTCCTAAGAAGAATGATCAAAGGGAAATTAATTTCATTTGGCACCCCTTCATGGTCAAAGAGCACAACCTACCAAAGAATACCCCATGGAATCTAGTTTGGTATGCTCTATATTGCTGAAATTATTGCCACTTTGTTGAATGAAATGACTCAACAACAGTGTAAGGAAGATACTAGCAAGGTCACACTCAATTGTACCCACATGTAATCTAGTTTAGTATGCTCTATATTGCTAAAATGATATAAGCATTGAAGTTTCTCTCTTGTAATGAAGTAAACTCCACTAATGTGCTAAATACTAGCACCTTAGTAATTATAAGTAGCTAATTACTATAGTCAACACAACCAATGAACTTAAAATTACCCCAACATTACCCTTTGGCTTTGCCTCCTAACAAGAGGTAGCAATTTGCCTTACCAACACCCATTGCATTTTCCATGCCTAAATGCACCTCACTAAGGAAAAAATGCATGTTAAAGAGGGATCCCAAGAGTATAGACCCACTCGTATCGCCTCTATTGCTACCTCCTTAGCCACCCTCCATGATGTATCACCAATTCACCATTAACGAGATTCATGAAGGATGTTAAGTGCACTAGCCCCCCATCAATGAATTACCATCTACTAGCTAGGAGGACTCTCTTTAGAGGAAGAAAGTTTTCAAGGAAGTTCTTCTTGAAAACTTCCTCCTAATTCACCCAAAAGTTGTAGACCTAAGTAGATCTTAGTAAATAGCATCATTCTTCCTAGGAAATCCAATTAACATTAGCTCCCATACATGAAAGACATATATGCACACATTTTTCAAAATGAGCTTCAACATGTCTCTTATTTGATTAGATCATGGCCTTTAAAGGAGGCACTAAATTAAGAGAAGGAATATCTCTCATGTTCTAGCAAGACATAAAAAACAAAGTCTTAATAGAGGCCAAGAAAGAAGCCAAACACAAGTTTCAAAGAGTATAAGGATTAAGGATTTCCAACCAATCCCTTACAATTTCACGGCCTAAAATCTTTTGTAGAATGGCAAGGAGAAGATTTGGTGGAGGACCTAGAATGTCCCCTACAAAGAACCACCCAAAGTCAAAGAAGTATGCCTTGCATGACCTAGTGAGGATTCAAAACATGTGTACACTGTCAACAACGACTTCAAATTCAATGAGGAAAAGGGTCTCATTTCTTGAGTTTAAGTATTTATGTGCATGAAAATACACTTACATAAATGGTTTGCGACTTGAAATAGACAATCATACAATCCCAATCATGGAGGAATCAAGGCCAATAAACTAGAGACAATATGCAATGAATCCCAAATATTCCTAATTGTGGTCAATAGTAAGCTTCAAAAGTGCATAGATTTAGGATTTGTCTACAAGATAGAGCATACCAAATGGGTCTTTTCCAATTGTTATAATCCTTTGAAAAGGTAAAATAAGAATATGTGCTAAACTTAAAAATAGTCAAGGACCACTATTCGTTGTAGAGAGTATGTGCTAAACTTAAAAATAAGAGTATGTGCTAAACTTAAAAATAGTCAAGGACCACTATTCGTTGCCTTACATAGAACGTGTTCATTGTAGAGAGTAGTAGGCAAAGAACTTATGATCATTGTAGAGAGTAACAGGAAAAGAACTCATTTCTTGGGATACAACCAAGTGTTGCTAAACCCCATAAAATGTGGTTGTGCACACATGTATAAATGGTGATGCCATTTGGATTAACTATAGATTCCAATAGCTTATGTGAGTACCTTAGGGAAATCCTTGAGATATTGATGGATGATCTATGTGTCAACTCTATATGGAAATTTATATTTAGAAAGAACATTGGTATTTCTCAAGGAAAGTGATTAATGTTAAGAAACAAAGAATTCCCAAACTATAATAGTGCTAGGTTAGTAGTTCACAGTGCTAGTTAGCAACTCATAGTGCCAGTTAGCATTTCAAAATGCTAATTAGCAGTTCACAATGGTAGTTAGCAGTTCCAAGTAGTAGTTAATTATATTGCAAGTTAGTAGATTATAGTGCTAGTTAGCAGTTTCTAGTGGTATTTATTAGTAAACTAGCAATCATGGTGCTGGTTTAATTGTAAGCAATAGTTGTTAAAAAATTTCTTAAGTCTCATTGCCCAAATGTTGCTTCATTCATTCTACATGAACCTAAAGTCATGGGCAAATTACCAAGATTCCAAGAGCAATTTTAAGAATCATCAACTACATAAGTGGTGCTAGGTGACTGTGGCCAAACGAGGAATTTGGGGGTACTTTCTTCAGCAAGGTTGTAGCACATGATTTGATCTACTAGTCATTATTAATGGGTGATATTATATCTTTGAAACAAGTTAGGCTATACTGTAGTCCATTGTATATATTGTATATAAAATCGACATGTTTTACAGATGTAAACATAAAGTGTCTACAGAGTTTGCAAAGTGATTTGGGGTAAAATTCTTGTTGGTTAGTTTGTTTGGAGGTACATCATATCTGGGATTGAGATAATATCTTTGACTTGCTTAATACTTCATTTCATTGTATGAGTCTTGATCATTATGATGTATAGTTTTCTCTACATACAATTGTGGTGCATAAATGTGTGTGAATTCTCATTTTTTATCCTCATAGACACTTAATTAGTGTGTTTTTTAATCTTTGTGAATCAAATACCACTCTAATCTCAATAGATACCCCATATCTCTCCCTCATTTCAACCATGGTATGAATTGCTATGAAGATCAACAATGGTATGAATTGCTACTATGAAGATCAACACTCAAGTGGTGCAAAATTGTTCAAGTATTTGCTGAAGCATTTTCTTGAAGAAATTGAAGTTTCTATAGTAACACTCTCTTGTGAAGGCATTCCACAACAAAGGAGCTATAGGAATGGCAACATCAAGCATAATAATGCAAAATTGAATACAAAAAACTATGGCAATTGGAAGGTGAGAATGGAAGACTTCCTTGATATGCAAGAAGGTTTGGGAGATTGTGAGTGGAAGAGAAAGAGGACCACTCAAGACATGAGTATCAGAGACTTTGAAAGAAGGGAAAGGTATGCATTATGATTAACTAGGATGAAAGAAGGGAAAGGTATGCCTTGTGCTTAATTAGGATGCATGTACAACAAATGATTCTTTGCCAATTAAGAGGATTTTTTTTGAAGTAGCATATATGCTCAAGAAAGGGAGATTTTTCCTGCCTTCAATGAAGTGAAATGGTTATTCTTGAGTGTAAAATGGCAATCCACGCATGTTTTGAATAAATAAAATATCTTGTTGGTTATGACATGCAGAGCTTACTATAGCACAAACATGCAGAGGGAGATGGCTCTTACGTTACAAAATGTACATATGAAGTCTTGGGAAAACTCACTAGCATATGAGATGGCTCGGCTTGCCTTTAAGGACCAAGTTTATTTGCTGAAAAAGAAAAAAATAAAGTCAAGGGTAGCAGTCATAACTAAGTTATTTTTCTTTGTAACACCGCAAGAAGAGTTTCATGATGTGTTGTTTGCAAAGACTTATAAGTTTGTTTTATTTGTTTTGCGATCTGGGACTCACATGGCACAAAATGTATCCCATAAACTCGTAAGGAGAACCAATGAATTCTAAGCATAGCCATGTAACCCTCAAGGAGGAATAATATGCTAACATGTATGAGCACATTATGTGAACTAGAGCGATTATCTGCTTGTAGAGAGTACAAAATTTCTCATATTGTCAATCCCAATAATGTTATCCTTTTGTATATTGTATGGCATTAATTGGAGTCAAGAGAAGATAGTAACAAAGGACAAGCTATAATGGATTGCAATGTCAAGATTAAGCTAAGATAGGTATGCACGATATCTTCTTATATTTAATGTTTTTTGTTGACATGTATAAACACTCAATGATGCAAAGGTAATGTGCTATTTAGCTTCTGTTGCAAGAAGGTTGTTGTCCTCCTGCATAAATTCAATAAAATAATGAACAAAGCTCACTCTACTTCTCTCAAAACACCATAGCTTATTGAGAAATAGACTTGCATTAACATGAAAGAAGAGAAGATGCATGGCAAACACATTGGTACAATCTTCCCCCCACTTGCTTGATGGCTCACACTTTCAAGAAAGTGTATTTAGATATCTTTTTTTATTACTTTGTGAGCGAAAAATGACTTTTCCACTCCACTTCGGGCATTGCCGCTAAACTTTAGGAAAGTATTATGCATGAAGTAATGTGAACCATCCTTGGGCCTTGACTTTAGTAAAGTGTCATGCATGAATTAATTGGGCCATCTACTAAGGGTAAATAAACCATTTGAATAAATATGTCCTTATTAACAAATGTGCATAATAAATATGTGTGTTGTCATTTTATGTACAAGATAATGATAACCACCAAGCCACTACATAAAATGTTGCATAAATGTAATGTCACCCAAAATATAATATCGCCATGAACATAGTGATGCCAAAATGTGCATCCAATACACCCATAAAAATGTGGAGCGAGTTTAAGCTTGGGGTGCTTTTTAATGCTCTTAAGTCTATGTTTTTCGATTCTTAACCAAACAATGTCATTCTCTTGAAATTACATAGGTCTTCGCTTCTTGTTTACTTGTTTTGTTTGTCTTTCTTGAGCTTTCTAAATAGATTGAGTCACTTCAACCAAAATCTAGGTAGTATGGTCACGAGAAAAATGGTCTGCGGCGGCGGGCGGTGGGACTGGAACTTGTGTATTCTGATTCTAGAAGTTGAAGTAGGTAATTTCTTACCATAGACAACTTTGAAGGGTGCCTTTCCTGTGGTAGAGTGGGTGGTATTGTTATAAGAAAATTGTAAAATGTGCAAATGCTCATTCCAATTAGAAGGTTTGTCAATGGTATAGGCACTCAAAAGATAGTGCTGTTAGTAGCTTTGGTCTGGCCATTGGTTTCTGGGTGGAAAGCAAAACTAAAGTCCATTTTACATTGTGTATTCCGATTCTAGAAGTTGAAGTAGGTAATTTCTTACCATAGACAACTTTGAAGGGTGCCTTTCCTGTGGTAGAGTGGGTGGTATTATTATAAGAAAATTGCAAAATGTGCAAATGCTCATTCCAATTAGAAGGTTTGTCAATGGTATAGGCACTTAAAAGATAGTCTGGGTGGAAAGCAAAACTAAAGTCCATTTTACAGCCTAAATTTTAGAGTCTCTATTAGAAACAATTAGTCTAGGAAAACCGTGACAAGTGAAAACAATTTCAATAAATATCTCCGCAAGTAAGTGGAGTAAACAATGTCTTCTTGCATACCACAAAGTATGCTTGTTTACTAAACCTATCTACTATGGTCTAAATCATGTCATTATGCGAGGAAGTAGTAGGTAATCCCATAATGAAATCCATTGAAATTTCTTCTCATGGACCATTCATAATAGCGAAGGCATCAATAGTCCAGATGGTTTTCCATGATGACGCTTGACACGTTGACAAACAATGCAATCAGAGACATATTTTGCAATATCTTTTTTCATGTTAGGCCAAAAAAAAAGTTTTTCACATGAGGTCAAAGTAGAAAGTATGCCATGATGCCCAACATAAGGTGGTTCATGCATTTCTTGCAAAACAATATGCCTAAATGGTGCAGTAATGCATAATCTTGTCTCAAAGAATAGGAAACCGTTGGCATATGAATAACTATTGAGAGGCAAATAGTTATTATGAATAAGTGCATTCCAATCATTTGAGAAATCAACATCATGGGCAGAACTGTCACACATAGCATCAATAGATTCAATATGAACAACATAAATGTTATTAATTGATGGTCTACGACTCAAAGCATTTGCACCAACATTAGCACAACCTGGTTGATATTGGATCATGGGATGAAAACTTTGAATGAAGGAAGCTCATTTAATACGACAGTTGGAGAGATTAAGGGTTGACTAAGTAGGTGTCTAATGCTTTGTTGATGATTAGTCTCAATCAAGAATTCTAAACCCATGAGGTAGTGTTTCCACATGTGAAGAGCATGTACTATGGCCAAAAGTTCCTTATCATAGGTGCTATAGTTGAGTTTAGAGGGTTTTATTTTACGACTTTCAAATGTTAAGGGATAATCATCTTGCATCAAAACGGCTCCTATACCAGATCCATTAGCATCAGTGACAATAGCGTTAGTGACAACTAGGAAAAATGGTCTAGTAAAGTCAGATAATTGTAGGACTGGGCATGAGTTAAGAGATATTTGAGATGGTCAAAGGACTTTTGTTGACTGTCACCCCAATGAAAAACTGTTTTCTTTTTCAACAGTAATGTCAATGGTAATGCAATGAAAGAAAGTTTCACACAAATTTTCTATAAAAGCTTGAAAGTCCAAGAAAAGATCTCACATCATGTACAGTCTTGGGAGTTGGCCAGTCTCTAATGGTTGCTATCATTTTAGGGTCAACACGAATGCCATCAGCAGCATAAACAATGTGCCCAAGATATTCAATTTCACTTTTAAAGAAAGAGATTTTGTTAGGATTTGCATACAAATGGTTCTCTTTAAGAAGTTTAAAATTTTTTTCAAAGCGACTAAAAATAAGAATGTTATAAAAAAAACAATTAAAAAATCTTGATGGTTCAAAAAGATTCTATGCATCATGTGAACAAATGTGGCTGATGCATTTGTAAGGCTAAAGGGTATTACTAGAAATTCGTAGTGACCAAATTGAGTGCGAAATGCAGTTTTATAAATATTAGTGGGGTCCATATGCACTTGATGATAACCTGATTTTAAATCTATTTTGCTAAAAACACAAGCACCTTTCAATTTGTCAAGCAAATCTTCTACTCTAGGAATAGGATAATGATTTTTGACAATCACTTTATTTTATGCATGGTAATCCACACACATGCGATAAGTCTTATTCTTCTTTTGAACTAACAAGATTGGTGCTCCAAATGGTAAACTACTAGGTCATATCAATCCTTTATCTAGTAATTCCTTAATTTGGCATTGAATTTCTTGCTATTGTTGCAAAGGGCTTTGTCTATGAGGTGCACAATGTGGTGTTTGACTTCCTGGGGCAAGAGCTCTATTTTATGGTCCTCGTCGGGGCGAGGAGGAGGTAAGTGAGGGGGATAGTCATTAACAAAACAATCATGAAAAGAATCAAGAAAGTGTTGTGGATGTGGGGTGAGTGTTTGATTTACTTTCTCTACCTCAGTCACATAAATCATGTATGCTTTGTGTTCTTTTCTAAGTGCTCTTTTTTCTTGTGTATGTGTAATCAATGGAAAAAGTTCAAGAAGCAAAGAGTCACTAGAAAGAGATATCAATGTGCCATTATGTGTGAATTGCATAGTATGAGTGTTGTAATCAATGTTGTTAGGATTGTGTTGATGATGGAATGGCATTCCTAAACTGATGTCCGTGGAATGTAAAGGTGCAATCAAGAAATCACGATGCTCTTTATATCACCCAATTTGAATTTCACGATTTTTAATTTTACGAGTGCCATTGTAACGAGTTCCTTGGAATGTAGATTTTACTTTATATGTAGAGGGAGATGTGTGCAATTCTTTATAAGATTTTTTGAAATAAAATCATGCGAACTCCCTTCATCATGTAAAACACAAACTTGATGACCATCGATAGAACCTTGCATGCGTAATAATGAATGAATAGATTGAGGAATACTTGGAGGGTTGTTTGATTCTTGATTAATGTCATGATGAGTGTCCTCCATCCATTCTGGAATGGTGTCATCATCAACCTTGCAAGCTTCTTCTTCGATGTAGTCAACCACCACGGGCAATTGGTTTCTTTGGAGGTGGTAACTTGGTGAAGCACTTTGCCACAATATGGCATGGATTTAGGCAACGATGACAAGTAGGAGTAGGCCTAGGTGCTTTTGATGAGACATTGTGAGCCCACTATTGTGACTAGGCTTGGGGTTTGAATTTACAAAATTTGGCTTTGAAGTTGCCTAATTAAGTCCATTTTTTGGAGGAAATGTGGGTGCGCGTGAGTGTTCAACATTGCTAGTGTGTTTTGAATTGAAAGAATTAGGTTGAACAAATTGTCTAAATGGACGATTATTACCCACAGAAGATGATTGCCGATTTGTTGGACTAGGCCTAAAAAACTTGCTGATGGAGTGAAGTTTCTTCTCTACATCATGAGCAAGAGAAATAGCCTCATAGAGAGAAGAAGGTTAGCACATATTCACCTTTGCTTGCAAACCTTCTTCAAGACCATCCTCATACTTTTGTTGCAAAGTGTCATCATGCACATCTTCTAGCATGCGAAGATGTAATAATGTTTGCCAAAAATGCTCAGTGCATTGTGACACATTGTCACGATGATTCCAAGATAATTTTCTCCATGCACGAAGTGCCTACAAATGAAATTGAGGTGGAAGAAAAGACTCTTTAACTTTGTCTTGGAACTCATGCCAAGTGGTTGGCTTGTTAGCAACATTGTGAAGACATTCCATCATAGAAATGCTTTATCAACCATGTGATTAGTTTCACATTTAATTTTGTCTCTTTTTTGGAGAACTTTTCATCAGAAAATTAATCATCAAATTGACTTAACCATGAAAGAACAATGCAGCTATCCTTTCTACCATCAAATTTTATAAAAGTGAAAGAGCAACAACTTATCTTTGATTCCTTGCGTGTGCTTTGGGCTTCGAAAATTGCTTTGAGAATCTTGGTGAGACAATCATCTTCTTCTAGAGAATCATTGGCCCGCACATGCTTCTCATGTTGCAATAAGGATTCCGTGTGCATGCAACGTTGTTGCTCTTCTTGGAGTTGAGCTTGGATCAAAGAAAGTCTTTGTTCGAGTGTGGGCTCAAGAAGTGGATAATTAATGATACCATGAGCATTGTACATATGCAAATCATCACTTGAAGAAGAATTCATTTTGATTTTAGAAAATTGGTTACCTCGTTTGCACAATGCAAATCACGATCGGGTTGAGAAAAGAGATACCGAGTGTTGAATGTGGGAAGAGGATCACCTTGCTTTGAATAGATCAAGGACAAGAGGTAATACTTCCATGACCAATTTGCTTCAATTTGTTACTTTTGCACCATAAAATAAACATTTGAAGGCATTGTTGATGAAGCAAGAGGGTTGATTTTAAAGTGAAATTGTTAATTGTTGAGAGGCCGACATTCACAAGCACATTGCTTATGAAACTTGAAAATCACTTTGCACATGAATGAACAATGATTTTTTTATTTCTATTTAAAATAAATCAGGGGTGTAGTAGCTCAAAATGACGGGGTTGATGAGGTGAAGGGGGAATTTATAGAGGTGAATTTGGAGGTGCAATGTCGATTTTAGAAGCAAAATAGTATAATTTGGGAAAAAAAATTAGGGGGAGGTGGGTTTATGAAAAAGTGGGAGGGTGAATGAGAGGTGAGAAGAAAAAGGACAAATCCCCAAAGCCAAAACATGGGGAGTGGGAAGAGGGATATATATATAGTGTGTTGGTGTCATTTGCATGTATCAAAGAGGTGAAAGAGAAGGGAGAGAGCTTGTGGGCTTTACTCACTTGCTTCTACTAATGACCTTGATCCTCTATAGGGCCTTGGGACCTTTGTGGTTCTATGTACGACACCTCGGGTCTACCTGGTTCTGGAGGCTAGTTACCATCCATGCGCAGCGTGCGCATGGATGCTTCTTTGCGCAGTACTTGAAAAGATGCAGGGGGGAAGAGAGCTTGAGCTCTTGCAAACACACACACACACTCACAAAACCCTAATAGAGAACACACAAAGTGAGAGGCTGAAAATCTTCTTCTTCTCTACTCGACACTCAACACACCATATACAAGAATAAGAGTACACACAATATGAAAGGTACTCAACCAAATACATACACGGGTTCTCTATAGTGTGAACCTGACTAAATGAGCTAGCGCTATAACTATTCCAGTCTCTAGAATGGCTGTCACACAGCCTGTCATCCCACTGGCCGCATATCACCCAAGATCTCACCATGCCATTGGTGTAAGTGTGGGGCCTATCCCCCAGGCGGGTCATCAGTGTCCACCGCCTCACTAAACGAGCTCGATATCTCAACACTCCCCCTCGAGCTCAACTCCATCTCATGTACACCAAGCGAAGCCCTAAATCTGCGGAGCTTCTCTGTACCCAATGCTTTGGTGAAGATGTCAGCTACCTGATCCTCTGTGCTGACATAAACAAGGTCAAGGTATCCTGCCAAGACCTTCTCTCTGATGAAGTGGTAGTGGACCTCTATGTGCTTTGTACGAGCATGAAAGACTGGGTACCTGGCCAACTGTATACTGCTAATGTTGTCACAGAAAATGACAACTTGTCTATCTACTTATAGACCCAAATCTGCAAGTAGCTTTCTCAACCAAGCTACCTCACATGCTGCCATAGCAGCTCCTCTGTACTCGGCCTCTGTACTCAATAGAGCAACCGTAGGCTGCTTCTTGCTGCTCCAAGTCACAGCAGCACTCCCCAAAGAAAACATGAATCCACTGGTAGATCTTCTATCTGAGATACTACCATCTGAGATACTACCAGCCCAATCAGCATCTGTGTACCCATGTACACATATCTCTGTCCCAGTCTCATAGAATAGTCCACAATGCAAAGTAGACCTCACATACCTCAGTATGCGTCTCACTACATCCAAATGCGGTTTCCATGGAACCTGCATAAATTGACTCACCAACCCAACAGCATAGCTCAAATCTGGTCTGGTGATCATCATATAGATCAAGCTTCCTACTATGCGCCTGTACATAGTAGGATCCTCCAAGATCTCTCCTGAATCTGCACTCAACTTGCCATTCTGATCCAATGGCACAGAAATAGGCTTATAGCCTGTCATACCATACTTGGACAACATGTCTAAGCCATACTGTCTCTGCAGTAATCCAATACCATGTGGTGACCTAATCACCTCAATGCCCAAGAAATATCTGAGCTCCCCCAGATCCTTCATCTTGAACTTCTGTCTAAGCAAGATCTTTACATCAAAGATCTCTGCATCATGGTCCCCCATAATGATCAAGTCATCTACATAGATGACAACAAGCACAACTCCTCTATCACCATGTCTCACATACAGCGAGAAATCTGCATTGGCCACATGAAAGCCAATAGTGACAAGATATTCAGAAATCTTGTCAGACCATGCTCTTGGTGCTTGCTTTAAGCCATACAAGGCTTTCTTCAACCTGTAAACATGCTCGGGGTGACCCACATCCTCATAACCAGGTGGCTGCAACATATACACCTCTTCTTGCAAATCCCCATGCAAGAATGCATTCTTTACATCCATCTGATGTAAAGACCATTGCTTTGACGCAGCCACTTCTATCACAACTCTCACCGTTGCCATCTTGGCAACTGGGCTGAAAGTTTCCTCATAATCAATGCCATATGTCTGCGCATATCCTTTGGCTACCAATCTAGCCTTGTACCTGTTTATGCTTCCATCACTGTTATGTTTAACTTTGTACACCCACTTGCATCCAATGGCTTTCTTGCCTTCAGGCAATTGCACTAAATCCCAAGTCTCATTTCCATATAGTGCATCCATCTCCTCGTCCATAGCTTTCTCCCAACACACATTTCCAACAGCCTCATCAATGCATGTGGGCTCAACAACCTGCACAACCTTTGCCATATATGCATAGTGATGTGCCACATAACCATCATAAGTAAACCTCTGCACAGGGTTCTTCACTCTCCCAGATCTTCGCAGCTTTTCATTCATGGCTTCCATATCCTTCTTTACACCAGGTGTTCTCATAGCTGGGATCCCAAGCTCCTCATCAAGGCTCATATCTGAACCAGTAGACTCTCCATCAACATGAGAATGCCCTGCAGAAATGTCAGGCATACCAAGGGGCTCAACCACTTTCTCTTTTCCTTTACGTGATGTAGTAATCACATTTGCAGGGCTGGTATTATGACGCAGCCTGCCACTCCATGGTCTATCAATAGACCCACTAGATGAGGACTCTCCTGGTCCACTCAAAGACTGTGATTGCTAACCTGCATTCTGTGCAACCACACTTCCACTCACATCAGTCCCAACAGCTTCTTTTTCAGCAGCATACCAGCTGCTCATCTCATCAAAAACAACATCCCCGCTTACCCTCAACTCACGTGTAGCAGGGTTATAACACCTGTATCCCTTTTGCTCAAGGGAATATCTAATAAACACACATTTTTCAGCTTTCGGATCCAGCTTAGTTCTCAGCTCATCTGGCACATGCACATATGCAATGCATCCAAAGACTTTCAGATGAGACAAATCTGGTTTTCTGCCAGTAAACCTCTCCTCTGGAGTTACATCATGTATGGCTGCAGTTGGAGTCCTGTTCATGATGTATAGTGCTGTAGAAACAACCTCAGCCCAATAGCAATGCGGCATATTTTTCTCTTCCATCAATGCTCGCGCAATCTCAGCAATGTGCCTGTTTTTCCACTCAGCAACTCCATTTTGCTGCGGAGTGTATCTGCATGTAAACTGTCTCCGAATACCATTCTTCTTCAAAAATTCAGAGAACTCATTGGAGAAGTACTCTCCCCCTCCATCTGACCTTAGGCACTTTACATATTTCCCTGTTTGCTTTTCAACCAAAACTCTGAAATTCTGAAAGTGAGTGAACACCTCACTCTTCTCCTTCATGAAATATACCCACACTTTCCTCGTGTGGTCATCAATGAAAGTCACATAATACCTGTAGCCTCCCATAGATATGGTCTTCGTAGGACCCCATACATCTGAATGCACAACATCTAGTGCATTTCTGCTCACATATCTGTTACGTGGAAACACATGCTTTGTTTGCTTCCCAAATTGGCATGCTTCACATATTTTCTACATACCTTCCACTTTAAATTTTGGCAGCCCTGTCACAATTCCTTTTGTCTGCATAGACTTCAATCTCTGCACATTTACATGTCCAATCCTTTTATGCCAAATATCTGTGTCTGCAACAATTCCTGAACCATTTGCAAACATCGCAGCACTCATTTCAGGCATGTCTACATTCAATGTAAACATTCTGCCCACTCTGTTGCCTTTTGCAACCAACCTGCACTTGTCTTTAAAATCTTCAACATAACATCCATCAGGGTTAAACCGAACCTGCAAACCCTGCTCAATCATCTAGCCAATTGAAACCAGATTCTTTGTTATGTTCGGAACGTGAAGTACATCTGCAAGGTACTTCACTTTGCCATCCTGCATAGACAATGGCACATCTCCAACATGGGCAATTGGATGAGCAGTGTCATCCCCTGTTTCCACAAAACCTAGTCTTTCCGGGTTTTTCATCTCCTTGAACCACTCCCCATGACTCGTCATGTGGTTCGAAGCGCCTGAATCCACATACTATACATTATCTTTTTGTGCTGCTTCAACATTTTCAGACATGGCATTCATGACATGCTGCATAACAAACAACCTTTCATTATCCTCATTATTTCTGCTTGAGGATGCATAGTTGTTTTGCTGCACTTTCCCATTTTGCATGTCAGCCTGCTTCTTATAACATTCTGCCTGCACATGTCCAGGCTTACCACAATAATAGCATTCACGTGCATCATTATACTGCCTTTGCCAATTTCCACAGCCTCTTTGACTCCCCCTGCCTCTGAATTTACCTCTTCCACCTGCGTGTTGTTGTTGTTGTTGTTGATTCTGGGACTGTTGTTGTTGCTGCTGCTGCTGACCATAATTCCGATTACCTGTTCGGCCACCTCCTTGACTGCGTCCACGGCCTCCTCTACCTCGTCCTCTTCCTAAACTCGTGTAGAAGGCCTATTGCTCTGAACTGTTTTTGCTTTGTGAAGACTGTTGGTCTTCACCCAAGCTCTTCTCTTCGATAATCAGCATAGACACCAAATCTGTAAAGTTGGGAATGTTTTCCCGAGTCTAAATAGACGTCTTGAACGCCTTGTATTGTGGCCCGAGACCACGTAGACAGACTTCCACCTTATCATCATCATCTACTGACACACCAATAGATGCAAGGGATTCCACAATATCCTTTATCTTCAACGCATAGTCATTCACAGACATGCTCTTTTTCTCCACAGTATGAAGTTCATTCTTCCTGTATCTTACGTGCCTTGGTATTTGATTCATAAAGCTTTACCAAGGTGTCCCACGCCTCTTTGGGGGACTTGGCATCCTGAATGTGCCCAATCATGGTGTCCTGTATACTAATGGAGAGCCAATACATAACCTTCCTGGCTCCTTGGTTCCAGTCTTTAAACTCTTTCACATCTGCAGAAGCAGTCGGATTTATATCCGATATCTCCGGTGCCTCTTCATGCTCACCTTCTATGTAGTTCCAATAGCCTTTTCCCATCAGGAAATTCGTCAACCTGAACCTCCAAGCATGGAAGTTATTCTTATCCAGCTTCTCAGCCATAATCTGTGTTATGCCATCATTAGACATCTTGCCAAACACACAATTTTACCAGAAACTGCACTCTGGTTTTTCCTGCACAAATGCTGTATTTTCTGCACAGCGATACTGTAGTACTCTCAAATGTCACAGCCAGTGACTTCAATGTGCATACATACACCCAATGGCAACTGTAGACCTCTTTGCAGCACCCACAGTGTCTGCAAAGTCAATCTGTCTTCCTGCAGTTCTTAAAACAGAGTTCTGCAGAGAATCGATGACTTACCCGCAGTGCTCGAAATCGCCTACTTTCTGAAAAACGGAGGTCCAGACGAGCTCGAAACGCGATTTCGGCCCAGAAAATGTTGTCTAATAGGACAATATAGTTGCCCTATAGCTTTACTCCCGCAAAGAAAGCTCCTCAATTAGAGATCGTTGCCAGTGCCTCCCGTAGAGCTCCCGACAAGGGTATAGTCACCAACACAAATAGGGAAGAGTAGTTGAAGCTCTTACCCTCGTACCGCTTCCTGTGGTTCTCTTGCTTGCAGCTCAGCCCTTAGCACGAACCAGGCTCTGATACCATGAAAAGATGCAGGGGGAAGAGAGCTTGAGCTCTTGCAAGCACACACACACTAACAAAACCCTAATAGAGAACACACAAAGTGAGAGGCTGAAAATCTTCTTCTTCTCTACTCAACACTCAACACACCATATACAAGAATAAGAGTACACACAATATGAAAGGTACTCAACCAAATACATACACGGGTTCTCTATAGTGTGTGAACCCGACTAAATGAGCTGGCGCTATAACTATGCCAGTCTCTAGAATGGCTGTCACACAGCCTGTCATCCCACTGGCCGCATATCACCCAAGATCTCACCAACCATGCCAGTGGTGTAAGTGTGGGGCCTATCCCCCAGGCGGGTCATCAGTGTCCACCGCCTCACTAGACGAGCTCGATATCTCAATAGTACTGAGGACTGATTTTTTGCACGACGGATGACATGCTTACCAAGGACTGATTGCTGTAGCACTTCTGGATGTGGGCCTGGCTCTACTGTTGCAAGAGGGTTATTTTCCTCATGCACAAATTCAATAAAATAATGAATAAAGCTCACTCTACCTCTCAAAACACCATAGCTTATTGAGAATTAGACTTGCATGAACATGAAAGAAGAGAAGATGCATGGCAAACACATTGGTACAATCTTCCCCCCACTGTCTTGATGGCTCACACTTTCAAGAAAGTGTATTTAGATATCTTTTTTTATTACTTTGTGAGCCAAAAATGACTTTTCCACTCCACTTCGGGCATTGTCTCTAAACTTTAGGAAAGTATAATTATGCATGAAGTAATGTGAACCATCCTTGGGCCTTGACTTTAGTAAAGTGTCATGCATGAATTAATTGGGCCATCTACTAAGGGTAAATAAACCATTTGAATAAATATGTCCTTATAACAAATGTGCATAATAAATATGTATGTTGTCATTTTATGTACAAGATAATGATAACCACCAAGCCACTACATAAAATGTTGCATAAATATAATGTCGCCCAAAAATATATTATCACCATGAACATAGTGCTGCCAAAATATGCATCCAATATGCATATGATCATACTCTCACTTGGTCTCTCACTCCCTCTCCCACACACATGGAAGCAAGCACGCAAAATGCACAATTCATGACATAATCTCTCTCTCTCTCTCTCTCTCTCTCTCTCTCTCTCTCTCTCTCTCTCTCTCTCTCTCTCTCTCTCTCTCTCTCTCTCTTCTTTTCTTTTTTGGTTAATATTATGTCTTTCTCAGACTCTTGAATATTTTTTTTGTGTCTTATATATATGTATATATTTATTTATTCTTTTCTTTTCCTTTTTTCACTTTTTTCTCTCTTTTTTAAAGCACATGTGACATTGCTGTATGGAGCAATTTGTTGAGTTGTTATGATGACAATCCCAAGGTCCGATTGATTCCTTGTTGTTGTAGGAACTACAATGTGTTACAACTATCTCTTTAGTGGGAACGACCACAAGAACTATGTAGCCATGTAGGTGCAAAGGAAAGTACCTTTAATATCGATGAGTGTATTTACCCAATCATGATCAATGTGCCTACCTAAGGTAAATAAACACGGGAGGTCTTAACCTTGCTTTATAGCCATGAGAAAAGTCAATGTCTAAGCCCTTACAAGAAACTGTGCATATTTTTGAATTTTTGTCTGTCTTTTAGCCCAGACTTCAAGCCCCTACTTGAGAGTTCCTTGAATCCCCCAAAATTTGGCGAGGTTCTTTGCATGCCCCCATCAAAGCTCCTATCTGAGCCAAGTTAGAGTGATTACCTTTGACAATGTAGCTTGCCCGAAATGCATAAGTCTTCATGGAAGTAGAGACTTGTCTGCCAAGTTGTCACCCACTTGGTTGTAACATCTTTCTTCGAATCTTCATGGAAGTAGAGACTTGTCTGCCAAGTTGACTAACATCTTTCTTCGAATCTTACTTCACATTCCTTTTGGAACATCTTGAGCCTTTTGCTCGGCTTTGCCCCCTGATCCATGTGTGCAAAATCCTTATGGACAAGAGTTGCCTAACCTTACTAACACCAACTTGGTTTGCCCCATCTTGTACCAACTCTGATCGTGCACTTGGTTGCCTTGGACCTTCCTACCCTGAATCAACCTATTTGTACAAAGGTGCATTAGCCTTCTTTGAGAAAAGTGCCTTTGTGGCCCCACCTAACTCCAAGTGAAACCATTGTGTTTCTTTTGGCATTCGAACCTTTGCACCTCTTTGGCCTCGGTTCATTCTGACTGGGTACTCTAGCTTGCCTTGACTCCAAGAATTGCTTTGCCATGCTCAAGTCAACCTATTGAGGCAATCTTAACCTTAATGTCTGGATATACTTGTTCTTGTTCACCAAGGTGCAAACTCCATCCATTAAAGTCTGCTTAGGCCACCATGACACATGACAACCTCTACATGATCTTTTGTTTCCTGACTCTCCACCATCACCTTGAACCTATAACCTTCTCTGATGCCATTCCAACCAGCTCTGCTTGATTGGCTAAGTCCTAAGTTTCACCTGCTTGAACATTGCCTCGGGCTGTATCCTTTTGTTTTGCACCCTCTTCACCCTCCGGCTGGATTTGAGTACTTTCCACAACCAAGTTCCCTTTGAACTTCAGTGAGCTAGCTGCCACTCTGCCCCACCCAACTACATGCACATTGCCACTTGCACATCTAGTTGTTTCCATCTTTGGGTTACCTCGACCAAGTCTCCCTTTGGATGCCAGTAAAACGACTACCACTTCGCCTCATCCAACCACTTGCACGACTGCCACTATGGTCCATGTCTTGTGTTTGAGTGTTTGCATGTAGTTGCCTTCATCAAACGTGCTTTCCAAAGCCACCCAACTCTGTGCCCTGTAGTCCTTGTTGTTGACCTGATTTGCCACGTCTTGGTGGAGCTACACAACTTGGGTCCACCTACTCAACTCTAGCTATACCTAATTCGTATAACTTCATCACGTCTGTAACACTCTATGATCATCTGCAATCCTCAATATTGTTCTTTCATCCTTCATGTAATTGATTTTTCAAATCAACTGTCGCTTCTCCTCTGTTAACCCATAGATTTATCCTTACTTATTTACTACTTATCTATTGAATAAGCCATGAGAATTCAACCGACATACTGAATGTATGTGTCATTTTGTACCACACCTGTTAACATCTTAAGGCGCAAAGCGCACTGTTATGTATTTTCTTATTCATTCATTCAAAGCATCAATAATATACGCAATGGTTTGCCAACGACTATCTGTTCTTTATTTACTTGTTTGTATTGTTTTCTTTTAATGTTCTATAATTGTTGTATGTTAACATGTATAATTGTATACATTGGCTTTTCCGTCAACACTTTAGCGATCCTGCTGTATATTCAATTTTCGTTTGAGTCTCTTGGTTCTATTTTTTTGTTAGTATGTTCTTTTCCATGCATGGATCTTTCACTAGTTGAGTCATTACCTCTCAAAAAGGCTAGACAACTTCATTGAAACAATTGCCACTTTGCCTCACCCAACCACTTGCACAATTGCCAATATGGTCCATGTCCTGCGCTTGATTGTTTGCATGTAGTCACCTTCGTCAAATGTGCTTTCCAAAGCCACCCAATGTTGTGCCCCTGCAGTCCTTGTTGACCTAATTTGGCATGTCTTGGTGGAGCTACACAACTTGGGTCCACCTACTTGACTCCAGCTATACCTAATCCATATAACTTCATCACGTCTGTAACACTTTGTGATCATCTTCAATCCTCAATATTGTTCTTTCATCCTTCCTGTAATTGATTTTTTAAATCAATTGCCACTTCCCCTCTGTTTGGCATGTCTTGGTGGAGCTACACAACTTGGGTCCACCTACTTAACTCCAGCTATACCCAATCCGTATAACTTCATCACGTCTGTAACACTCTGTGATCATCTGCAATCCTCAATATTGTTCTTTCATCCTTCTTGTAATTGATTTTTCAAATCAACTGCCACTTCCCCTTTGTTAACCTGTAGATTTATCCTTAGTTATTTACTACTTATCCGTCATCGAATAAGCCATGAGAATTCAATCGACATATTGAATGTATGTGTCGTTTTGTACCACACTTGTTAATACCTTAAGGTGCAAAGTGCATTGTTATTCATTTTCTTATTCATTCATTCAGAGCAGCAATAATATATGCAATCACTGATGGTTTGCTGATTACCTATTCTTTATTTACTTGTTTGTACTGTTGTCTTTTAATGTTCTATAATTGCTGTATGTTAACATGCGTAATTGTATATGTTGGCTTTTTCGTCTCAACACTTTGTCGATCCTGTTGTATTCGATTTTTGTTTGAATCTCTTGGTTCTATTTGTTTGTTAGTATGTTCTTTTCCATGCATGGATCTTTCACTAGTTGATTGATTACCTCTCCCAACGAATGAAGTGGGTGATTGTGCCTAGCCTTTTTGAGACCCGCAAGTTCAAAATCATCCGTCATAAGGTGGCCTCGTCGTCGGGTTCTGTCACGATTTATGTCTGGATTATGGTCGTAGTCGCCTATGTACTCTTATACGTTGATCACTGTCCCGCGCTAAATTCACCACCATCCAATTAGCTAGTCATTGGGGTATGATTGAATTCAAAAACATTAATTTTTCAAATGGGTCGGGTTATTATTGCCATCAATTTTTACACTGTATTCCTTGTGCCATTTGGTTTGATGATTTTTGTTAGTTCCTCCCTTTACTGTGAGTGGCATGCCTTTGCTCTTTGATCCGAATACTAAACAGAAATTGGATGATCTAAAAACTCTCTGAAATGAGCAAGGGCATGATTCGTGATCACATGGACCGCATGATCGACCGTGCGCAATGTTACGCCACTCATCAAGAATGACTCCGCCTCATCGCGTTGGCTGACAATAATCCCTTGGTGGACAATGCTAGCCAGTATAATAAGGATTTCAAAAATGCATGGGAGGAGAATTCCACTGACAAAGAATTTGGAAGTGATCCTAACCGTCTGGATGGCCTTGTTCGTGCATAAAACTTGTTAGTCTCTGGTCTCCTCCTTGTGGATCTTGGCGCTGCCGCTCCTGCTTGGGTTCTGTTAGGCCTTGGTATTGTTGCTTTGCCACATGTCAGAATGTCTCATCGAGTGTCCTTAAAGTATCCAAGGCCCCAATGGCAAGAAAAGGAAGATTTGCATGCTGCCAATTTTGAAAATACCGTGTGCTAATGGTATGCCACCCACTATTCCCACAGTTACCAAGCACAATTCTTTCAATGACACTTTTGATGGGGGTGAAGCAACCAATTAGCATGCTCAATATGTTCCCAACCATTTTCTTCCCTTTGAGGCCCTTTGGGATGCTTTCCTTCATAGATTTCACAAAGACAAAACATCTTCTCAAGCCTTGCCTTTAACTCCAAGACTTGCCTTGCCATGCAACCTCTTCAGGCAGTCTTGACCTTTGTGCCTGGATATACCTGTTCCTGTTCACCAAGGCACAAAATCCATCCACTAAGTCTGCTTAGGCCACCATGACACATGACAACCTCCATATGATCTTTTGTTTCCTGACTTTGCACCATCACCTTGAACCTGTAAGTTTTGAGTGTGTCTTGCAGTACGTTAAGGATTTCAGTCTTATTTGATGCCATTTAGACCAGCTCTGCTTGATCGGCTAAGTCCCAAATTTCACTTGCTTAAACATTGTCTCAGGATGTACCCTTATGTTTTGCACCCTCTGCCATTTGGCTGGATTTGAGTGCTTTCCACAACCAAGTTCCCTTTGAACTTTAGTTAGGCAGCTACCACTTTGCCCCACCCAACTACATGCACACTGCCACTTGCACATCAAGATGTTTCCATCTTTGGGTTACCTAGACCAAGTCTCCTTTTGGACTTTAGTGACACGATTGCCACTTCGCTTCACCCAACCACTTGCACAATTGCCACTATGGTCCATGTCCTGTGCTTGAAATGTTTGCATGTAGTTTCCTTCATCAAATGTTGACCTAATTTGGCTCGTCTGGGTGGAGCTACACAACTTGGGTTCACCTACTAAACTCGAGCTATACATAATCCGTATAACTTCATCACATCTGTAACACTCTTTGATCATCTGCAATCCTCAATTTCGTTTTTCCTTCCTTCCTGTAGTTGATTTTTCAAATCAATTGCCGCTTCCCCTAGATTTATCCTTAGTTATTTACTTAGTTAACCCATAGATTTATCCTTAGTTATTTACCACTTATACACTAAATAAGCCATGAGAATTCAATCGACATACTAAATGTATGTGTCGTAAGGTGCAAAGCACACTATTATGTATTCGGTTATTCATTCATTCAGACAAGCAGTAGTATATGCAATCACTGATGGTTTGCCAATTACCTGTTCTTTATTTACTTGTTTGTAATGCTCTCTTAATGTTATGTATAATTGTTGTATTTTAAGATGCATAATTGTATACGTTGGCTTTTTCACCAACACTTTGGCGATCCTGCACTATTCAATTTCCATTTGAGTCTTTTGGTTCTGTTTGTTTGTTAGTATGTTTTTTTCATGCATGGATCTTTCACTGGTTAAGCGATTACCTCTCCCAGTGAAGCGGGTGATTGTGTCTAGCCTTTTCGAGATTGGCAATGTCGAAATCATCCGTCTCGCAATGTGGCATCATTTGAGTCTTTTGGTTCTGTTTGAGTCTTTTGGTTCTGATTGTTTGTTAGTATGTTTTTTTCCATGCATGGATCTTTCACTGGTTAAGCGATTACCTCTTCGAGCGAAGCTGGTGATTATGTATAGCCTTTTCAAGATTAGCAATGTCAAAATCATCCGTCTCGCAATGTAGCATCATCGGGTTCTATCCCTGTTTATGTTTGGATTATGGTCGTAGACACCTATGCACTCTCATACATTGATCAATGTCATGCTGAATTTACCGCCATCCCATTAGCTAGTCATTGGGGTATTACTGATCGCATTGAATTCAAAACCATTCATTTTTCAAATGGGTCGGGTTATTATTGCCATCAAAATTTACATTATATTCTGCGTGCCATGTGGTTTGATGATTTTTGTCAATTCTTCCCTTTACTGAGTGGCATGCCTGTGCTCTTTGATCCAGATAAATAGGAATCGGATGATCTAAAAACTCTCTAGGACGAGAAAGGGCATGTTCTTGATCGCCGTGGACCGCATGACCGACCGTGCGCAACATTACACCGCTTGTCAGGAAAGATTCTGCCTCATCGCGCTGCTGAAGAATCTGGAAGTGATCCTAACTGCCCAGATGACCTTGTTCATGCACAGAACTTGTTAGTCTCTACTCTCCTACTTGCGGATCATGGCGCTACCGCTCCTGCTTTGGTTTATCCGCATGTCACCAATTTTGAGAATATCTGGCACGCTAATGGTATGCCACCCATTATTCCTAGAGTTACCAAACACAATGCTTTCAATTGCACTTTTGATGGTTATGGAACCAAGTAGCATGCTCAATATGGTCCCAACCATTTTCTTCCCATTGAGGCCCATTGAGGCCCTTTGGGATGCTTTCCTTCATCATTTTTCAAAAGACAAAACATCTTCTCAAGCCTTGCCTTTGACTCCAAGACTTTCTTTGCCATGCTCAAGCCAACCTATTCCTTAACTTGTTCAGGCAATCTTGACCTTTATGTCTGGATATACCTATTTTTGTTCATCAGGGCACAAAGTCTATCCACTAAATCTTCCTAGGCCACCATGACACATGACAACCTCCACATGATCTTTTGTTTCCTAACTTTGCACTATCACCTTGAACTTGTAAGTTCTGAGTGTGTCTTGGAGTACGTTAAAGATTCCAGTCTTCTTCGATGCCATTCAAGCAAGCTCTGCTTAATCGGTTAAGTCCCAAGTCTCACATGCTTGAACATTGTATTAGGCCGTACCCTTCTGTTTTGCACCCTCTTCGCCCTCCGGCAGGATTTGAGTGCTTTCCACCACACAATCAAGTTTCCTTTGAAGTTCAGTGAGGCAGCTGCCACTCTCCCCCACCCAAGTACATGCACACTGTCATTTACACATCCAGTTGTTTCCATCTTTGGGTTACCTGGACCAAGTCTCCCTTTGGACTTCAATGAAACGACTACCACTTCACCTCACCCAACCACTTCCACAACTCCCACTATGGTCCATGTCTTGCGTTTGAGTGTTTGCATGTAGTCGCCTTCATCAAACTTGCTTTCCAAAGCCACCCAACTCTGCGCCCTGTATTCCTTGTTGACTTGATTAGGCACATCTTCTTGGTGGAGCTACACAACTTGGGTCCACCTACTCAACTCAAGCTATACCTACTCCCTATAACTTCATCGCGTCTGTAACACTCTTTAATCATATGCAATCCTCAATCTTGTTCTTCCTTCCTTCTTGTAATTGATTTTTCAAATCAACTACCGCTCCCCCTCTATTAACACGTAGATTTATCCTTAGTTATTTACTACTTATCTGCCAAATAAGCCATGAGAATTCAACTAGCATATTGAATGTGTGTGTCGTTTTGTACCACACCTATTAACAACTTAAGGCACAAAGTGCACTATTATGTATTTAGTTATTCATTCATTCAGAGCAATAGTAGTATATGCAATCACTGATGTTTTGTCGATTACCTATTCTTTATTTACTTGTTTCTACTGTTGTCTCTCTTAATGCTATGTATAATTGTTGTATGTTAACATGCGTAATTGTTTGCTTTTTCACCAACACTTTGGCGATCCTGCGTTATACGATTTCCATGCATGGATCTTTCACTGGTTGAGCGATTACCTCTCCCAACGAAGCGGGTGATTGTGTCTAGCCTTTCCAAGACTGGGAATGTTGAAATCATCTGTCGTCAAGTTCTGTCGTCGTTGTCGCCTGCGCGCTCTCATACATTGATCAATGTCCCGTTGAATCCACCCCCATCCAATTAGCTAGTCATTGGGGTATTATTGATCGCATTGAATTCAAAAACATTCATTTTTCAAATGGGTCGGGTTATCATTGCTATCAATTTTTACACTGTATTCCTTGTGCCATGTGGTTTGATGATTTTCGTCAGTTCGTCCCTTTACAGAATGAGTGGCATGCATGTGCTCTTTGATCTGGATATTAAACAAGAATTGGATGATCTAAAAACTCTCTGGGACGAGCAAGGGCATGATTCTTGATCATCATGGCATAACCGACCGTGTGCAACGTTACATCGCTCTCATCAGGAAAGACTTTGCCTCATCGTACTAGCTGATGATAATCACCTGGATGATGCCATCCAGTATATTTCAGATCTCGAAGATGCATGGGAGAAGATTTCCACTGATGAAGAATTTGGAAGTAATCCTGACTGCCCAAATGGCCTTATTCGTGCTTGCACGGAACTTGTTAGTCTCTCGTCCCCTCCTTGCGGATCTTGGCGCTGCCACCTCTGCTTTGGTTCCGTTGGGCCTTGGTACTACTACTTTGCCACCTGTCAGAATGGCTCATCGGGTGTCTTTGAAGTATCCGAAGTTCAATGGCAAGAAAAAGGTGTTTCCAATTTTAAAAATATGTGGCGTGCTAATGGTATGCCACCCACTGTTCCCACACTTACCAAGCGCAATGCTTTCAACGGCACTTTTGATGGTGCAGCAACCAATTAGCATGCTCAATATGGTCCCAACTATTTTTTTCCTTTGAGGCCCTTTGGGATTCTTTCCTTCATCGGTTTCACAAAGACAAAACATCTTCTCAAGCCTTGCCTTTAACTCTAAGACTTGCTTTGCCATGCTCAAGCCAACCTGTTTAAGCAGTCTTAACCTTTATGCCTGGATATACATATTCCTATTCACCAAGGCGCAAAGTCCATCCATTAAGGTCTGCTTTTAGGCCATCATGACACATGCCAACCTCCACATGATCTTTTGTTTCCAGACTCTGCACCATCACCTTGAACCTGTAAGTTCTAAGTGTGTCTTGCACTACGTTAAGGATTTCAATCTTCTTTGACGCCATTCCAACAAGCTCTGCTTAATCGGCTAAGTCCCAAGTTTCACCTACTTGAACATCATCTTGGACTGTTTTGAGTGCTTTCCACAACCAAGTTCCCTTTGAACTTCAGTGAGCGAGCTACTGCAACTTTGCCCAACCCAACCACATGCGCACTGCCACTTGCACATCAAGCTGTTTCCATATTTGGGTTACCAAGACCAAGTCTCCCTTTGGACTTAAGTGACAACTGCCACTTCGCCTCACCCAACCACTTGCACAACTGCCACTATTGTTCATGTCCTGTGCTTGAATGTTTGCATGTAGTCACCTTCATCAAACATGCTTTCCAAAGCCACCCAAATTTGTGCCCTATAGTCCTTGTTGACCTGATTTAGCACGTCTTGGTGGAGCTGCACAACTTGGGTCCACCTACTCAACTTCAACTATACCTAATCCATATAACTTCATCACGTCTGTAATAGTCTTTGATCATCTACAATCCTCAATCTTGTTTTTCCTTCATGTAGTTCATTTTTCAAATCATCTGTTGCTTCCCCTCTGTTAACTTGTAGATTTATCCTTAGTTATTTACTACTTATCCATTGAATAAGCCATGAGAATTCAACTAACATACTAAATGTATGTGTCGTTTTGTACCACACTTGTTAACATCTTAAGGCGCAAAGTACACTGTTATGTAATCGGTTATTCATTCATTCAGAGAGCACCAGTAGTATACACAATCACTAATGGTTTGTCAGTTACCTATTCTTTATTTACTTGTTTGTACTGTTTTCTCTTAATGTTATGTATAATTGTTGTATGTTAACATGCATAATTGTATACGTTAGCTTTTTTGCTAACACTTTGGCGATCCTGCGATATTCGATTTCCATTTGAGTGTTTTGGTATTGTTTGTTTGTTAGTATGTTTTTTTCCATACATGGATCTTTCACTGGTTGAGGGATTACCTCTCCCAACGAAGGGGGTGATTATGTCTAGCCTTTTTGAGAGTGGCAATGTCGAAATCATCCGTCTCGCAAGGTGGCATCATCGGATTCTATCCTCGTTTATGTCTAGATTATGGTCGTAGACGCCTATGCACTCGCATACGTTGATCAATGTCCCGTTGAAGTCATCGCCATACAATTAGCTAGTCATTGGGGTATTATTGATCGTATTGAATTCAAAGACATCCATTTTTCAAATGGGTCGGGTTATTATTGCCATCAATTTTTACACTATATTCCCCATGCCATGTGGTTTGATGATTTTCATCAATTCTTCCCTTTACTGATGAGTGGCATGCCTGTGCTCTTTGATCCGGATACTAAACAGGAATTGAATGATCTAAAAACTCTCTGGGACGACGAGGAAGGGCATGATGCTTGATCGCCATGGATCACATAAAACCGACCGTGTGCAACGTTACACTGCTCGTCATCAGGAAAGACTCTGCCTCATCGCCTCGGTAGATAATCCCCTGGATAACGCCATCCAGTATATTTCAAATCTCAAAGATGCATGGAAGGAGACTTCCACTGACGAAGAATTTGGAAGTGATCCTAACTGCCCAAATGGCCTTGTTCGTGCACGGAACTTGTTAGTCTTTGGTCTCCTGCTTGTGGATCTTGGTGCTGCTGCTCCTGCTTCGGTTCCGTTGGGCCTTGGTACTACTACTTTGCCACCTCTCAGAATGGCTCATCGGGTGTCCTTGAAGTATCTAAAGTTCAATGGCAAAAAAAAGGAAGATCCGCATGTCGCGAATTTTGAAAATATCCAGCGCACTAATAGTATGCCACCCATTGTTCCCACAATTACCAAGCCCAATTCTTTCAGTGGCACTTTTGATGGTGAAGCAACCAATTAACATACTCAATATGGTCCCAACCATTTTCTTTCCTTTGAGGCTCTTTGGGATGCTTTCCTTCATCGGCTTCACAAAGACAAAACATCTTCTCAAGCCTTGCCTTTGATTCCAAGACTTGCTTTGCCATGCTCAATGTTCCTTAACCTGTTCAGGCAGTCTTGAACTTTATGTTTGGATATACCTATTCCTATTTACCAAGGCGCAAAGTCCATCCATTAAGTCTGATTAGGGCACCATGACACATGACAACCTCCACATGATCTTTTGTTTCCTTACTCTACACCATCACCTTGAACTTGTAAGTTCTGAGTGTGTCTTGTAGTACATTGAAGATTCCAGTCTTCTTTGATGCAAGCTCTGCTTGATCGGCTAAGTCCCAAGTTTCACCTTGTTAAACATCATCTTGGGCTATACCCTTCTATTTTGCACCCTCTTTGCTCTCCGACTAGATTTGTTTGCTTTCCACAACCAAGTTCCCTTTGACCTTCAGTGAGCCAAGTACCACTCTGCCCCACCCAACTACATGCAAACTGCCACTTGCACATCTAGCGGTTTCCATCTTTGGGTTACCTGGACCAAGTCTCCGTTTGGACTTCATTGAAACGACTGCCACTTTGCCTCACCCAACCACTTGCACAATTGCCAATATGGTCCATGTCCTTCGCTTGAGTGTTTGCATGTAGTTGCCTTCTTCAAACGTGCTTTCCAAAGCCACCTAACGTTGTGCCCTATAGTCCTTGTTGACCTAATTTGGCATGTCTTGGTGGAGCTACACAACTTAGGTCCACCTAGTCAACACTCCAGCTATACCTAATCCGTATAACTTCTCACATCTGTAACACTCTCTGACTAGATTTGTTTGCTTTCCACAACCAAGTTCCCTTTGACCTTTAGTGAGCCAAGTACCACTCTGCCCCACCCAACTACATGCAAACTGCCACTTACGCATCTAGATGTTTCCATCTTTGGGGTTACCTGGACCTGCGCAAAGCGCACTGTTATGTATTCACTTATTCATTCATTCAGAGCATCAGTAACATACACAATCACTCATGGTTTGCCGATTATCTGTTCTTTATTTACTTGTTTGTAATGTTGTCTTTTAATGTTATGTAATTGATGTATGTTAACATGCGTAATTGTATATGTTGGATTTTTTGCCAACACTTTGGAAATCTTGCTGTATTCGATTTTCGTTTCAGTCTCTTGGTTCAATTTTTTTGTTAGTACGTTCTTTTCCATGCATGGATCTTTCATTGATTGAACAATTACCTCTCCCAGGAAAGCGGGTGATTGTGTCTAGCCTTTTCAAGACTAGCAATGTTGAAATCATGTCGCAAGGTGGCGTCGTCGGGTTCTGTCCCCATTTATGTCTGGATTATGGTTATAGACGCCTATGAAGTCTCATACGTTGATCATTGTCCCGTTGAATTTACCGCCATCCAATTAGCTAGTCATTGGGGTATTATTGAACGCATTGAATTCAAAAACATTCATTTTTCAAATGGATCGGGTTACTATTGCCACCATCAATTTTTATAATGTATTCCCTGTGCCATGTGGTTTTATGATTTTCCTCAGTTCTTCCCTTTATTGAGTGCCATGCCTATGCTCTTTGATCCAGATACTAAAAAGGAATTGGATGGTCTAAAAACTCTCCTGGGATGAGCAAGGGCATGATTCTTGATCACCATGGACCGCATGACTGACCTTGCACAACGTTATGCCGCTTGTAAGAAAGACTCTGCCTCATGGCGCTAGCTACGATAATCCCCTGGAAACCACTAGCCATTATAATTTGGATCCGGAGAAGCATGGAGGAGAATTCCACTAAGGAAGAATCTGGAAGTGATCTTGACTACCCAGATAGCCCTGTTCGTGCATGGAACTTGTTAGTATCTGGTCTCCTCCATGCGGGCTTTGCCATGCTCAAGCCAACCTGTTCCTTAACTTGTTCACGCAGTCTTGACCTTTATGTCTAGATATACCTGTTCCTGTTCACCAAGATGCAAAGTCCAACCACTAAGTCTTCTTAGGCCACCATGACACAACATGACAACCTCCACGTGATCTTTTGTTTCTGACTCTGCACCATCACCTTGAACCTCTCAAGTTCTGAGTGTGTCTTGGAGTATGTTGAAGATTCTAGTCTTCTTTGACGCCATTCCAACAAGCTCTACTTAATTGGCTAAGTCCCAAGTGTATCATGATGTACCCTTCTAGTCTCCCTTTGGACTTCAGTGCAACAACTCTCACTTCGCCTCACCCAACCACTTGCACAATTGCCACTATGGTCTATGTCCTGCGCTTGAGTGTTTGCATGTAGTCACCTTAATCAAACGTGTTTTCCAAAGCCACCCAACTTTGTTTCCTGTAGTCCTTGTTGACCTAATTTGGCATGTCTTGGTGGAGCTACACAACTTGGGTCCACCTACTCAACTCGAGCTATGCCTAATCCATATAACTTCATCACGTCTGTAACACTCTTCGATCATCTGCAATTCTCAATCTTATTCTTTCGTCCTTCTTGTAATTGATTTTTCAAATCAACTGCCGCTTCCCCTATATTAACCCGTAGTTTTATCCTTTGTTATTTACTACTTATCCACCGAATAAGCCATGAGAATTCAACCGACATACTAAATGTATGTGTCGCTTTGTACCACACCTGTTAACATCTTAAGGCGCAAAGTGCACTTTTATGTAATCACTTATTCATTCATTCAAAGTAGCAGTAATATACGCAATCACGATGGTTTCCCAATTACTTGTTCTTTATTTACGTTTGTACTGTTGTCTTTTAATGTTATGTAATTGTTGTATGTTAACATGCGTAATTGTATACGGTTGCTTTTTCTCCAACATTGACGATCCTGTTGTATTCGAGTTCTGTTTGAGTCTCTTGGTTCTGTTTGTTTGTTAAGTATGTTCTTTTACATGCATGATTCTTTCACTCGTTGATTACCTCTCCCAATGAAGCGGGTGATTGTGTCTAGCCTTTTCGAGACTAGCAATGTCAAAATCATCGGTCTCGAAAGGTGGGGTCGTCAGATTTTGTCCCCGTTTATGTTTGGATTATGATCGAAGACCCCTATGCACTCTCATACGCTGATCACTATCTCGCTGAATTCATCGCCATACAATTAGCTAGTCATTGGGGTATTACTGATCGCATTGAATTAAAAAACAGTCATTTTTCAAATGGGTCGGGTTATTATTGCCATCAATTTTTACACTGTATTCCCCGTGCCATGTGGTTTGATGATTTTCGTCAGTTCTTCCCTTTACTGACTGGCATGCCTGTGCTCTTTGATCCGAATACTAAACAGGAATTGGATGATCTAAAAATTCTCTGCGACGAGCAAGGGTACGATTCCTGGGCTCATTGTGGACCGCATGACCAACCATGCACAACGTTACACTGCTCGTCGTTCAGGAAAGACTCCGCCTCATTGTACTGGTTGATGATAATCCCCTGGATGATGCGAGCCAGTATAATTTAGATCTCGGAGATGCATGGCAGGAGAATTCCACTTACGAAGAATCTAGAAGTGATCTTGTTTGCCAGGATAGCCTTGTTCGTGCATGGAACTTGTTAGTCTCTTGTCTCCTCCTTGCAGATCTTGGCGCTCCCTCTCCTGCTTCGGTTCCATTCGGCCTTGGTACTGTTGCTTTGCCACCTGTCAAAATGGTTCATCAAGTGTCCTTGAAGTATTCGATGTTCAATGGCAAGAAAAAGGAGGATCCAGATACTCATGTCGCGAATTTTGAAAATATTTGGCATGCTAATGGTATGCCACCCACTATTCCCACAGTTACTAAGCGCAATGCTTTTAGCGGCACTTTTGATGGTGAAGCAACCAGTTGGCATGCTCAATATGGTCCCAACCATTTTCTTCTCTTTGAGGCCCTTTGGGATGCTTTCCTTCATCAATTTCAAAAAGACAAAACATCTTCTCAAGTCTTGCCTTTAATTCCAAGGCTTGCTTTGCCATGCTCAAGACAACGTGTTCAGGAAGTCTTGACGTTTATGTCTAGACATACGTGTTCTTGTTCAGCAAAGCGCAAAGTCTATCCACTAGGTCTGCTTAGGCCACCATGACACATGACAACCTCCACATGATCTTTTGTTTCCTGACTCTGCACCATCACCTTGAACCTATAAGTTTTGAGTGTGTCTTGCAGTACGTTGAAGATTCCAGTCTTCTTTGACACCATTCAAACTAGCTCTGCTTGATCGACAAAGTCCCAAGTTTCACATGCTTGAACATCATCTGGAGTTGTACCCTTCTGTTTTGCACCCTCTTCGCCATTTGGCTGGATTTGAGTGCTTTCCACAACCAAGTTCCCTTTGAACTTCAGTGAGCCAGCTACCACTCTGCTCCACTGCCGCTTGCACATCCAGTTGTTTCCATCTTTGAGTTACCTGGACCACGTCTCCCTTTGGACTTTAGTGAAACGACTGCCACTTCGCCTCACCCAACCATTTGCACAACCGTTACTTCGCACAAATAGTTGTTTCCATCTTCTGTTCCTCTTGGTGAAGCTAAACAACTTGGGTCCACTTGTTCACTTCCAGCTATACCTGTTCACCCTCACACAGAGTGCTATGTGCCCGACACTATGGTCCATGTCTTGCGTTTGAGCGTTTGCATGTAGTCGCGTTTGAGCGTTTGCATGTAGTCGCCTTCATCAAATGTGCTTTCGAAAGCCACCCAGCTATGTGCCATGTAGTCCTTGTTGACTTTATTTGGCACGTCTTGGTGGTGCTACACAACTTGGGTCCACCTTCTCAACTCTAGCTATACATATTCACCCTCACACAAAGTGCTATGTGCCAAGCACTACAGTCCTTGTCCTACATTTGAGAGTTTGCATGTAGTTGCCTTCATCAAGTCATCCAACTATGTGCCTTTTAGCCCTTGTTGACCTGATATGGCACTTGTTGCTCAAAGAAACTTTGCCCTCCCCGCCCCAAAGTGTTTGTGACACCTTAGAACCCATGGGTGTTCCCGGTTTGTGTGACTGTGTGACCTTGTGCACCTCTTGTTGGGCCGCATGACCTTGTGCACCTCTTGTTGGGCCGCACGGCCACTTGGTTGGACCATTGCTTGGTCCAGCTCTTCTCTTTGTTGTCTTCTTGACCCAGGGGCTTTTGGTGCCGTGCTCGGCCTTACCCTCACTCGAGTGCTGCCTTCTCCGTGGTACTCCTTGGTGCGGCCTCGTGCACCTCTGTTGGGCTGCACGGCCACTTGGGTGGACCTCTGTTGTTACGGTGTTGCTCTTTGCAGCCTTCAAGACCCGGGTTTGTTGGTGCCATCTTTGGTCTTACCCTCACCCAAGTGCTGTCTCCTTCATGGTACGGCCTGGTGCGCCTCTTCTGGGTTGCATGGCCACGTGAATGTTGACTCTTTGTTAGGTTTAGTTGCCTGACTTGTCATGGCTCCACACCCCTCCTTATCGATTGGTTTCCCAATCAACGCTTGATTGATCTTAGTGGCACTTGATGCTGGAGGGTGAGATGGTAAGATACGTGGAGGTAAGGGTGCCCTAGACCCTCCCCTTTGAGTGTTTATTATGCCAGTAGATGGAGCCACCATTAGTTATTATGGCTAATGTAAGTGGAAACTCTTGATTGGTAAGGCAGACGAGGATAACAACATTCATAGTATATCTTGATTACCCCATCATACACAATGTGCACAAATTACAATAAGGGATTGTCTTTGGCTCCGTCGTTGAGGACACTCAATACAGGTATGATTTTAGCAGTAGAACACCACACAAGATGCCTCTTCTTGTAGATATAGTTAACAGCGTAATTCCAGTGTAGGCAATCAATTGGAATCCAAATGATCATGTAACTCTACGTTAAGCAATCCCCAAAGAAGCGTGAAATCAAATAATGCTCACTCGGACTTTTCTCTATCCTCGGATCTCAAATTGAGATGCTTCATGCGCGCTATATACCAATGTGAAAAATCTCCTTAATTTTGCCTTCTGTTGTTCAGATATCTCCTTAATCCGCTTTGAGAAAACCCACCTCTCAAGGTTTCAAAGCCTTTCCTCAAGGTTCTGTGATATAAACCGTTGACCTGCCTTAACATACGTTGTTAGGCTAAATGCCCTAACGTTGTCCTTCAAGTCATCTAGCTCTCTAAAGGTTTCACAAATTTGTACATGGACCTAATCACATTAGGAAAAGGACTATTGTGATTAGCTCCTAATGTTACTATGACATGCCCCACCATTGAAGCATTCATCCCAAGAACTTATGTTCTTAGCACTCTCTCAATCCTCATGTGCTACCTATGAGATTCCCCACTGGAGCATTCATCCCAAGAACTTATGTTCTTAGCAATCTCTCTCAATCCTCATGAGCTCCTAATGCTACCTATGAGATTCCCCTAGCAATCTCCCTCAATCCTCATGAGCACCAAAACTCTGGTGCTCTAAGTCACCATCATCACCAAGCACTCCTAGGACCAATGGGCAAACCACCATTGAATAGAATTAGAATAATGGTTAGTTTAGCTGATTTAACTACAACTTCCAGAGAGGACCTAGAACTTTTGATGCTATTCTTGGTCGTCCATTCATCAGGAATGCTAAGTTGCTCCACAATTGGTACACAGATCAAATCTATATACAAATCAAGGACCACATAGTAAAAAACAACTTGGGCACATGAAAAGCTGTTTGCCAATGAGTTGGACACCATGAAAAGAAACACATTCCAATGTGTGTGTATGACTTGTGATAAACCCTTTGAGGATGAAACTACTGGACCCACTTGTGCTTCATTCCTTGACCCAAAAGTTACACAAGATTGAATGCAAATACTATATATATGGAGTGTAGGGTTTTGGAACTGAATGCAGTTGCACTTCAGACAAAAGTAATCTTCGAATAGGAATACTTCAACGCCACTAAATATATGCCTTCTGTTGGCCTAAATGCACAGCAATATTTAAGCTCCACTTAAGAGAGATGGTAGTGCCTCTTAAGTGTTGAAGAAAAACTAACCCTAGTGTCTGCACCCACTAAAATCCTCTTGATGAGCAAAGCCTGATCATTATTTACCCTTAACAATCAAGACCCATCCTCTTGATAGGCAAAGCCCCATCTTTATTTACCCTTAACAATCGAGACCCCTCCGCATCATTGATACTCCCAAATCAATGAAGGCTTCACTTTTCAAACACCTCACCCCCTAAACTCGCCAATAAAAACCAAAGCTTCTACATCCCCAAGAGCCTCATTTCAAAGACTCACCATCTTATTCAAATGCCTCTACATGACTATTGCACCCACATATGTCCTCTTGAAAACAAAGCCTCATCATTAATTACCCTTCACAGTCAAAACCCATACAACTAAACTAAATTTCAAGAAAAAAACAAGAGCATACTACAAAAATTGCCAGAACAAGCAAGCCGCCCAAAGCAGCCCCAACAATGGGACATCATCAACAATTCCAGAAATCTACAACTCAAACCATGTAACAAACGACAACATCCACTCTTGCTCTCATGGTTGTAGTTTTCTGCACTTTCAATGTGGTGCTACCATTATTTTATTCAGCACGCACCAAAAAATGTATTAAATCCACACATTTCATCGTATCACCACAGATTAATACACATTCCCCAATGACTTAGATTAATGAAAGATATGAGGGATTTTTGCAATCTTAAGGGAAACATTGCTTACTATTCAAAAAGTCTGGAGGCAAAAAGACTCTCCAGATCAAAAGCCATTACCACTTTCATCTGGTCTCAACTCATGTACTGAAGAGTCCTAGGCTGCGTTGTAATACATAAGAGATATGATCCTCAGAACCCTAGGCACAAATTCACACCATAAGGTGTTTGTAGAGAGTGGCTAGCCAACACCAACCAATCCCATCATCACTTTTGGGAACTTCATTATGAAGATGCACAAGCAGCAAATACACAACACTCATTCCCCATGCACCTCAGAATTCTTTACCTATGCTTTAATTATTTCCACTAGTAACTTGAGATAGTATTTCTCAGGCCCTTTAGATTCATTCTTCCATGTGTTCCTCCATTCGACATGACCCTCATCAAAAAAGCCGCTTCTTGTTAGGAGCAAAAATACCAAGAAAAAGAGCATCTCTTTGCAACGGAAAAATCAACACTGCTGAAGAAGAAAGATGAGGGGGCGAGCTTATGCTGCCAAAGCACATAATCTATAGCAAAAAAAGGTTTCGAACAAGCCCCTTCATTACCCACGAGAGGTATATATACTTTGATTGAATGCACATATAAGTACAAAATTTGAATTACGCATCCTCATCTTCAGAATCTGAAAAAGACAACCACAAAACGAAAATACGGATTAGGTCAAACTAAAGAAACCCATGACATACATACATACATATGAGCAAGGATCACCCAATAAACTTCGCACTTAAGCCTTTAGACATCCTTTTATTTTAACAAAAGCCTTCCAAACTGAAAAAATCGCGTTTTTTCCGTCACGTCCCCAATCACCCCCGTCCCACAAATTTAAACAGGGGACGGCACATGGGACGTCCCCCCTCTAGAGGGACGCATCCCCGCATGAAAGGGAGGCAGGGACAACGTCCCCCCATCCCGAAGGCACGAAACGGGCATCCCATGTGACTATGACATACATACATACATACATATATATACACATACATAGATACATATAATATTATAATATATATATATATATGTATGTATATATATATATGTATATATACATACATATATGTATATATATATATATATGTATATATACATATATGTATATATGTATATATACATATATACATATATATATGTATATACATGTATATGTATGTATGTATATATACATACATATATATACATACATATATGTATGTATATATACATATACATATATATATATACATACATACATATACATGCATATACATATATGTATATACATGTATATGTATGTATGTATATATACATATATATATGTATATACATGTATATGTATGTATGTATGTATATATAGTATATATACATGTATATACATATATATATGTATATACATGTATATGTATGTATGTATATATACATACATACATATACATGTATATGTATGTATGTATATATATATGTACATATACATATACATGTATATGTATATATACATATACATGTATATGTATATGTACATGTATATATACATACATGTATATATACATGTATATGTATGTATGTATATATATATGTACATATACATATACATATACATGTATATGTATATGTACATATATATATACATACATACATGTATATGTATGTATGTATATATATATGTATATATACATATACATGTATATATATGTATATGTACATATATATATACATACATACATGTATATGTATGTATGTATATATACATATACATATATGTACATATATATATACATACATACATGTATATGTATGTATGTATATATATATGTACATATACATATACATATACATGTATATGTATATGTACATATATATATACATACATACATATACATGTATGTATGTATATATATATGTACATATACATGTATATGTATATGTACATATATATATACATACATACATATACATGTATGTATGTATATATATATGTACATATACATATACATGTATATGTATATGTACATATATATATACATACATACATATACATGTATGTATGTATATATATATGTACATATACATATACATGTATGTATGTATATATATATGTACATATACATATACATGTATATGTATATGTATATGTACATATATATATACATACATACATATACATGTATATGTATGTATGTATATATACATACATACATATACATGTATATACATATATATATGTATATATATGTATATGTATGTATATATATATATGTGTATACATGTATATATATATATATGTATATATGTATATATGTATACATATGTATATGTATACATATATATATATATATATACATGTATATATATATACATGTATATATGTATGTATATATGTATATGTACATGTATACATGTGTATATGTATGTATATATGTATATATATACACATGTATATATACATGTATATATGTATACATATATATATATATATATACATATGTATATATGTACATATGTACATGTATATATGCATATGTACATATCTACATATATACATACGTATATCTACATATATACATACGTATATATACATATGTATATATACATATGTATATGTATGTACGTATATATATATGTATATGTATATGTACACACACACACACACACATATATATATATACAAATATGTGTATATACATATACATACATACATAGGTGTGTATGTATGTAAGTATATATACATACATATATGTATATACATGCATATATGTACATACATATATATATGTAAGTATATATACATACATACATGTATATACATGCATACATATATGTATATACATATACATACATACATAGGTGTGTATGTAAGTATATATACATACATATATGTATATACATGCATATAGATATACATGTATGTATGTATATATACGTACATATACATATATGTATTTATGTACGTATGTATACATTATGTATACATATATATATATATATCACGTATGTATGTATGTGTGTGTGTGTGTGTGTGTGTGTGTGTGTGTGTGTGTGTGTGTGCGCGCGCGCGTGTTGTACATATTGAATCACCTAGGATAGCAATACAATATATCATTATAGCCTATGGACTTACCTGATCTAATGTCTTCCCCAACCTTGCCTTTATTCTGCAACTGTCTGTGAACCATTCTACATATCAGCATCCACCAGTAAATGTGAAAAACTAGAAGGGTTATGAGCATGGTATTGAAGCTGTAAAAAATCCAGGTGTGATAAGCATTCGAGTGATCCAGGTATTTGGGTGTCTCAATACTGCCAAAAAAAAAAAGGCACTCAGAAAAAGGAATAGATTGCTATTCACAAATAAATTATTTTTATTCTTTGGTCTAAAGCAAAGCTCACCTGATGCTTCGGATGACCCAAAATGGAAAATAGACTAGGCGTAAAGAGAACCACGAGAATGCGAAAATTCCGAAGCAAATGCTTGCACTGAGCTCCTTCCCAGAGTACTTGCATAGTTTTGCTAACTCCATGATGAGATCGCTCACGTCATGAAGAGCCAAGACCATGGAACCAATCCTGAAGAAACTGCAACGCAATTAAAAATAGAGCTCTGTTAAATATATTAAAGGATGCCAAGGAAATAACCAACATGCCAATCTTCCTTATTCATACGAAGAACTATGTCTGCAAAACAAACTAATATGCATATAGAACAATGATATGCACACACACACACACACACACACACATATTTTTTTTTGTGTAAAAATCCACGATGTTCTATTACCATGGAGCAATGTACATGGGGAGGATCTACTTCAAAGAGAAGTCATCCAATGAAGAAAGCTAGAAACAAAGGAAAAAGACCTCAAAATGTCAGGTATCAATAGCCTCCAGCTATCGACACTCATGTAGGGACTGGCGAAGATTGACACGAAAGAAAGCATAAGCATCTAGAGAACGTTGTCGAAACATAGTAGGGTCCTAGCCTTCCAAATAGTCCAGAATCTAGTATCTCATCCAGATCATGAAAGTGTCAAATTCAGCCATGCAAGATGGCAAAACACCAAAAATCCAAAAGAGTTTTCCTCGTTTGAAGGATGGAAAACGTACTTGGAGATTGCGAGTCAGTGCTTGCAAGAAAGTCCTAGACTCTATGCAATGCCAAAGAAGATGCGGAACGGACTCTGCATGTCATCCACATCTACGTCTATCATTGGAGATATGTCGTTAAAAGTGGGAACTGAAATTATTCCCACAAGGCATCTCCATAAGAATAGATGCTGTTTGAGAGGCAGCTTACACCCCCAAATTAGTCGAAGCCTTTGTTTCCACCATTTAGTATCCTTTGCATTTCCCATGAAGTATCAACATGAGGATGGATCCACGGGGAAGGAAGCAACAATTTTTACAAATTACTTGCCGAAAGCGCATCCAATCCAAGAGGACTGGTATGACCAACAAGTTGCCAATCATGAAGTCTATTTTGATCATCCAAGGGTGGGATGGGTTCAAAAGGCCACAACAGTGTAGTAATAGTTTTCCACACTCGCTTGTGATGCACACCCAAGTTATGTTTCAGACAGGCTTGTAGGAAAGTCAACACAAATCCCTAGTCTGTTACGACATCCGCCAATGTTAACTTCAATAGAGGCCAAAAAGCACGCCTTTCGAGATTCATGTACTGCAAGTGGTTGAGGAAACACCGAAGACCGATGAATGCATTTCAATCGAAGAGAACTCCTAGTCAGTGCATCTCTACCATGCCATAGAATAGAAGACAAGGCTAATTTCCAATCACGAAGAAGGTAAGATGCATAAGGGCATCCCAGAATTTTTCCTTCAAATTTACTAAGCATTGCTTCCCAGTGAGAAATGTGCCAATTGCCATAAGCTCTAGTCTTGATAGAAGCACACATGTCTGCAAGCATTGTCCCATGGTTGCCGAAGTTGAAAAAAAGTGGGAGTCATGGTGGCCTTTCTTGCCAAGAGATGATAATGTAGATCAAGCATATTTAGTCCACCATGCGTAACACTCTCGTATGATGCTTGGTTTTCCACAACGATTCCAAGGCATCAGACATAAAAGTATCAATATCAGTTTTACGCCAAATCTACAATGGCAAGTAAAATTGCACATAGGCCGTAATGATCAATTCAACAATTCTGAGACACACATGTAAAA
Organism: Cibotium barometz; assembly: GCF_041138505.1. Classification (NCBI taxonomy): domain Eukaryota; kingdom Viridiplantae; phylum Streptophyta; class Polypodiopsida; order Cyatheales; family Cibotiaceae; genus Cibotium; species Cibotium barometz. Next base: position 8,627,723 of record NC_141071.1, read on the forward strand.
GCCATGACACCCCCCCCCCCCCCCCACACACACACACACACATATATATATACCTAGATGAATCCAGGAACATGCCCAAATTCACCTTTTAGGAAAGTGAATGTTATATACTCATGGTAGTCAGCCCACAAGACGATATAACTATCAACTCCATTATATATATATTATATAATATATATATATATGTGTGTGTGTGTGTATATATGTATGTATGGAGAAAGAAAGAAAGAAAGAAAGATGAATGCTTGTGAGAGACCAAAAGTAATACAATGGTACCATGAATATACTGAGCCATGGAACACTGAAAGAAAAAGCAACAAGAAAAAGTCTAACACTAGTGCATATATATGTACTCAACAGATGATCCTGCAAAATCCGTGCATGTGCATTGGATGCTCGGTTGAGCTAGCACACGCTAGTTGAGAGCATCTTACAGTTGTCTCTATACATTTGGACGCGTTTGGTTCAGGTGGGAGACATTGACAGCCACACTACTCTCGGGTAGGAGAGTATATTGTACTCGAGCAGTTTGTCTATCTTGTTTGTGGACAGTCATGGCTTCGGAGATTGCCCACCATGCTGTTGCCCGTTTAGATGGTACAGATGCTACAGGTGCAGGGATGGCTGTGGTTGAGACGCCTCATGTGAGAGGCAGGTCTCATACTCATGAGAGACAGAGATCTAGATCACGTCGACAGCAGAGATGTTAGCATTGTGGTCATATGGGGCATATTAGAAGTAGTTGCTTCAGGCGTATGAGGCAGCAGAGACGACGGAGTCGTGATGCTAGTTTGGCATTGACAGCAGTTGACAGTGAGATTGACTCAGCGGTTGAGTATCAGTGTGACGGTCAGGTCACCTTTCTCACTAGTGTTCCTTCATCGTATTTTGAACCTATCGATTGCACATTATCTCCACGATGGTTACTAGATACGCATGCTACTTTTCATGTCACTCCGCAGCGTGACTGGTTTAGTAGTTTTTCTAGTGGGAGACTTGGTTGTGTGCAGCTGGCAGATGGCTCAGTGTATGACATTGAGGGTGTTGGAGATGTATGCATGTCTTTGCCTAGTGGTGCATCGTATACGCTTCGTCATGTACGTTATGTGCCGGGACTCATACAGAGTCTCATCTCAGTCTCACAGTTGAGTGACCAAGGATGCAAAGTTTTACTCGATGAGCATTCGTTTCGGATGCAGTGTGGCTCGCTAGTCATAGCGAGAGGTGCGAGGAGTCACCTAGTATACCCTTTGCATGTCACTCAGATACGAGATGGTCTGGTCTCAGTGATACTCCTTTCATGCAGGCAGCGCGACTCTAGACGCATTTCTTTTGCAGATGAGTTGCATGGTGATGCTCAGACAGTGGTCGAGCATACAGAGCCGGAGGTGCATGGTTTGTCCAGCGTGGGACATGTTGAGAGCAGTGCTTGCTCTAGAGATGCACTACAGGGGCAGCAGTCACGAGATGTGACACAGGAGCCAGTGCATGAGATGTCTATTGATGGACATGTGGAGCATCTGTCCTCTATGGATGCACAGGGCGAGTCATCATGTGTGATGGCGGAGATGACTGGTTTAGATGCCGATGATGCTTCGGTAGTGCAGTCATTTCTTGACATGCTGATGTCAGACGAGATGCTACAGTCAGAGCATGACGATGCTTCTGACATGGTTCCAGGACACGTGGATATGGGGACACTGGCCAGTACCCCGGAGCTAGCACATTCATATGTGGCAGAGTCCAGTCCTGATGCGTCAGCTATGGCTGACATGGTGAGGCTATGCGAGATAGCCAGAGTAGCATCAGCGTTCAGGAGTCTCATGTATGAGATACTCATGTCGAGACCCGAGCTTGCACTTGCCGTGGGCGCATTTGCAGTGGGAGTTGTGAGCCGTGCGGTGGCCGACTCCACGGACATTCAGCACGGGGGAGAGATGCAGGTCATTGCTACATACCTGCATGAGTGCATGAGCTCTCGCAGACAGGATGCAGAGATGGGTGATATCTCTGCATGGCTTCCACCGCGCATTGGTCTGCTCGGAGAGCCGGATGCACTACGACACAGTGAGCCCGTAGGTGTGGGATGAGATCCGTCGTATCTCGTCCATCTTGTACATACTAGTTGTAGGCTAGTAGGTAGTGGGTTCTCACTTGAAGGCACATTGGCCTTTAAGTGGGAGGTTGTTGGGGTTAAAGGCCCCTGTGCTGTCCAGGCGGTCTCCCGTGTCCGGGCGCCCACATGTGTATACACTTATTCATTAAGTATAGTGAATAAGGGGAGGGCTCACAGTACCACTACCAGACTACTTTGGTACTCTCCCCACCATATCGTCTCTCTCTCTCTCTCTCTCTCTCTCTCTCTCTCTCCTATGTGCGTGCTCCGCCCCCGTCCCCTTCACTGTGTAGAGTGATCAACTAATGACAGTAACCATCTCACCTAGAACTGATCAAATGGCAGAGGGAATGTCAAGCATATGTGATGGGAGCATGTCATAACGGCAAAGAAGATGGAGGGATCTAATGTCGGAGCAGAGACACTCGTATGGGTGGTGGACTCCTGATATATATATGTGTATATATGTATATATATGTATATATATGTATATATATACATATATGTATATATGTGTATATATATACATATATATGTGTATATACATATATATGTATACATGTATATACATATATATATACATGTATATACATATATATATACATGTATATATATATACATGTACATATATATATATGTATATATGTACATATATATATGTACATATATATATATATGTATATATGTACATATATACATATATACATATATGTATATATGTATATATGTACATATATACATATATACATATATGTATATATGTATATATGTATATATATATATACATATATATATACATATATACATATACACATATAAATATACATATATACATATATACATATACACACACACACACACACACACATATATATATGTATTTGTATATATGTATATGTATATGTATATATATATATGTATATATATATATATATATATATATACATATACACATATATATATACATATACACATATATATATATATACATATACATATATACATATATATATACATATACACATATATATATATACACATATACATATATATATACATATACATATATATATACATATATATATATATATATACATATATAGATATGTATATATACATATGTACACATATATATGAAAGAATGTGCACAAGCGGAAGTAAATAAACATGAGAGAGAGAAAGATTGCAAGCAAGAACTAGAGCTTTATTAGCTTGAGGTTACAGAGTACAAGAGCCAGCAAATAGGGCAGTGAATGATGACAGAATGAATAAAAGAGAGCAACTCTTATATACTTGTGCATGAAGCAGTCGGCTGTTGAAAACAGACCGACAGAACTCCACGACAGCATTAAGAGAAAGATGCAATATTTTAACACCCCCTATGCATCTTGAAGTGTGCAAAAAAGTCAGAAGAAAACTGATGACGAAGGTGCAACCATGGACACCTCAGCATGGCCAATACGTACACCTCGAAAAATGCACATGTCAGCTTGTTGTCTTCAGAAAGCATAATGCCACTATAAAGAGCAAAAGAAAATCTGCTTGGCTCCAAACTCAAAGTAGAACTGTGAACACATCACATCAATAACCTCGAACAAATGAACATGGAACACATCCTGTCCATAGTCTCTGCTGACCAATAGTTCTGGAACTCATCCGAACCATGAAGGAAACTTGGTTGATCCTGGAACTCATCCGGACCATCAAGTGAACTTGCCTGTCTTTATACTTGGAACTCCGACACACAGGTCCCATGCTCCCGCCCACAAGCCGTTTCTGGAAGACAGCACCCGGGGGGATGCCCTTAGGATCAGAGCAGGACACCAGTCATGTTCTCTCCAAACTGTAAGGCCTTGGGAGAGCTAGGGTTATCACTAGACGAGTCTGTGTCAGTGTCATGTGACTTGTCTTTGCCCTTCTTTGAAGACTTGCCCTTGTCCTTGGCTTTGCCTTTGTCCTTTGACTGACAATCCTTTGACAGGTGGCCTTTCTTCCTTCACTTGTAACACCGACTCCGAACGTTCTTCTGCACCGTCGAGAGTGCCTGATCAGGTCCAATAAACGATGAAACTTTCAACTTCCACTGTGAAACTAGAATGGATTCCTCTTCCAAGAGGAGAGTACACAGATCATCAAACTCGAGGGAACATGTTGTGATCTGAACCCGCAAAGCTCGGGAAACCATGTCATAATCTGCAAGAAGCCTGATGAGGAGGAGAGCAGCTACCTGAGAAGAGGTAAGGGCACTACCCATTACCACTAATTGGTCATGAATTACCTTAACCTTCATCACAAATGACTGCATGGAAGTCCCTGCTGAAAACTCCAAGGAAAAGAGCTGACCCAATAGGTTGACAGACCGCATTGTAGAGTCCCGTGCATATAGATCTGTCAGCTTTCTCCAAACAAAGGCAGCACAATCCAATGTTTGCACGGCGGGGGAGACCTCTGGTGTGATGGCTCATACAAGTGCAGAGTGAGCTTTTGAGTCTTGATTCTCCCAAGCTGAAAGTTCTGTGAGAAAGGCATCCTCCTGGTCCCGAGTCCACTTCCTAGAGTTGGTAGGGCGTTCGGGCTTTCATTCGTGGCTCTGAACAATCTCCCAGAGACCCTTGTGTGTGAACCAGACCTTCATTTGTAGCTTCCAGTGATC
>NC_141071.1:8637491-8694991 GCF_041138505.1 Cibotium barometz
GATTGTAAACTAAAATTTCCATATAGTTTTTTCTTTTTAATCTTGTTTTCGGGGGAAAAACAATTGGGGCTTTACCAAGCACCACAATGGATACACAAGCTTTTGTAAAAGGAGACTGCAGAAGTGTGGCAAAAGCTGGAAGGTCACGATATTTTTTTGCCTAATCGCTCATGGTGTGACATCAATTAACCAATGCAGAGCCATCGAGGGTCCCTCCCCTAAGTTCCCTAATGTAGTTCATCCATGGAGTCCACTCAGCATTGCATTTGGGGATGCATGGAGGCATGTAGGAGGATGACACTGCTCATGTCTCAAATCAAGAGAAGGGACTCATATGATTTATGCAATCCATGCAAACAGAGGCACTATACAGATTATTCCCTCGGATTTAATTCCAACGTTACCATTCTAACTGCATCATTATATTGTGGACCCTGATTGAGAGATCGTTGGGAGTGTAGGCCATTTACGACAAACAGACCTCCCAAGTACACACTTTCAGTTATATTGTGAGACAGTGTCCGTATTCTGATTCTGGGAACCTCTAGGAATGCACAATCAAGAGACGGAGGGTTTTCATACATATTTGGGGAGACAGCCCCTTTGTGTCACACACAACGCTTGCACTATCTAAGTATGTTGCACAGTAAAAGTAAAAAAATTCTGAGAAATCATACAAGAAAGTTATATGCAACTCATTGAAATGCAAAGAAAATTATGCAATTATGGGCATCCAAATTTACAAATTACAAAATCAGATCTATACCTTGCAATATATGAGTAGCCAATTAGTGTCAATGTGATGATATGATGGGACAGCATTACACCAAAGTCCTTTCGGCGTGTTTCCCACACAAGAAGTGCCACGATACTGTACATGTAGAAACCACACTGGGAAGTGTAGTATATCTTCAATGGGAACCTGGATATTAATAAAAAGCCATTGCATCTTTCAAACATCAAAAGCTTTCATAAGACATTATATGTCTTGAACATGACAGATCTTTTTTCACGCTTCAAATCTCAACCTTGATTACACAATGATACATCATGCATTTTTTATCATATAATTATACTCATAGATATAGTCAAATTTCTGCATTTATAGGCATACAACATCTTGCCCTCATGGTCGTCACCAAGTGTCTCCATCTTGGACCAAGTGAAAGATATTGGTAATGGGTGGCTGTGCTAATTGAGTGCAACATGGACATAAGTTGGCCAATGATGCTGGGCAGTTTTGGACTAGTTAAGGGCCGCCTAAGCATGTGCAGACCAACCTGGCCAAACCTTCTTATCACAAGATGAACGTATTTAGTGATTTTTATGACATTCTTTTGGGCTAAAGGCTGGCCAACTGGAGTTAGTTGGGACAAGAGTTTTGCCTATTAGAAAGCAAGGCAATGGTCATTAGTGAGCATTGGATATGCAAGCCTCAGCTTTGGATCAAGAGTTTGCAGCAATAGCATAGCAGGTTCCAACCATATATATCTTTGAAGCAGCAATTAGAGTCAATAGCATGCATCAATAGTTAATACACATCATTCAAGAGTCCAAAACTCGTCTAGATCTGATAAATCATTGTAAACATTCATTCATTCAGTTAATATACATTAGATTAGGTGAATCTCTCTTATCGTCTCTCTATGCATGTTCACTTTGTGCATTAGTTAGCGTTGATTGCAACAATCAATCAAGCACACTTTCTCTTAGAATGTAACATCGGTATCTAATATTTTAGAGGATCATAGGTGGTCCTCCATTGTCCTAAAGGCTAGTGTTGAGAATGCCCAACACAAAGGCTAGAGTTGAGAATACCCAACACATCCACAAGGTATAGCAGGGAACACTTGTATTTCTCCGGAGCAATAGCCCAGGGGAAAGTTAAGAGCTTAGGGGTCGCTTAAATTCTTTGCATTAGGTTGCTAAAGAGAGCCTAGGCAAGTCTAGGTCTAAGTAATAGGCAACAAGTCTGTGGTTTCGTCTTGTTGGGGGATAATCTACATTTCTCTTCATAATAGGTATGGTAGATAGTCCCAATCTGGAAAGCTACTACCAGTCAGAGCTAGCATGGTGAAAAGAATATTGTATTACTAAAGTGATGATACAATACATGGCAAAGCCCCACACCCGTGTGCTCCTATGATCTGGAACTCCTAAGACGGAGGTTGTATGCCAGTAGAAGCTAGGGAGTGAACTCACAATGATGACTGATGAACTTTGTGGAGAGGAGGCTGGCCATGTATCTACATGGGTCTGCAGAGATTAACATTTGGCATAAACGTATTAGTCATGTCAATATTTAGCGACTCAAAAATATGTAGGCCCACCGTCCGCAGTGTAGACTCAGCCCATAACGATGAACTAGAACTCCATGTGTGGACCGTCATGAGATGACGGTTCAGATATTGTACACTTTGGCAATTCTTTCTAGGGCTATCTGCACCTAGAACTACATCTTCAAGTTCTAATTCTCAAGGGAAACTTGGGCAAACTCTCAAACCAAACCATGACCTATTCGGTATCATCATAGGCAAATCCTAACCAATCAAATAATCTCTCGGTGCTAGACACATGAAATAGTATATCCTCCCTACTGCCTGACAAACTCACAACAATCATCACGAGTAGGAACCCTATATCTTAGTCAAACTCTAACTACTTGAAGTATCCAAAACTTCAAGTCCTAACTCAACCCACTATGTCTAGGCAATCAAGACGCAAAGCAAAATCTGCCAGCATCAACACACTCTACTACTGGAACTGGGTCGAACTAGTATAACCCCACCAATCAATACCTTGCTACACAACTCTAGATAATAGTCATAAAAGCTGATAAATTGGATATCTGCTACATCGAAGGCATGGCCCATAAAATTTGGACATGTCACATTAGAGGCTAGAACATTTGCCTCGATGTAATCCTGTAAACCCGCACATATGATAAATCCTAGTGTCCCATACCACTAGAACATACCCCATATACATCTTACAAATCCATCACTCCTTAGCTTGCAAGTCTTCTGAAAGATTACCAAAGGTTGCTAGCAATAACTTCCGGCATACAAACTGAATCTTTTCGAGAGAATATATCTATCTAAGAAATCTATTGATCTCAATATCAACTAAACCTGCTCTAAATCTGGATCTCAAAATATACGCGCACATGAAAATCCTCTGAACTATCTCTATGAAGCAAAGAAGCTTCACCTAGCATCTAGCAAAGCATAACTACTTTACCCAAAATATAGATCCAATTGTAGTTGCAAATACCAAACAACTACATAAAACTCTCTTCAATCGTCTACATTCCACAATTTCATTCTTTCTTCCTTCCTGTAATTGATTTCTCAAATCAGCTGCCACTTCCCCTCAATCCAAACATCCACCAAATAGGAATATAGATGTATCGAGAAACCTTGCATGTAGCAGATCCTAGTGTCCCATAGCACTAGGATATACTCCATACAAGACCCCCTTTTAGACATAAGATTAAGTCGGAGTGATCAATTCCTTCCCAATCCCACATTGACACAACCAGACTCCCACGTGGATATACTCCATACAAGACCCCCTTTAGACATAAGATTATGTCGGAATGATCAATTCCTTTCCAATCCCGCCTTCACACAACCAAACTCCCACATGTAGGACACTGACTTTCAGGTTAGTCCACCACATTAATCTACCCTATGTAGTATTCTCTTACTTTCCGCCATAATTATGGGACTACCATAAGTGTAGAACACTCATCTATGGCAATCCTGCCCCAGATAATATCATGAGGCTGTCGTAAGTGTAGAGCACTTGTTGTCAGGGAGGATGTCACCAGCCTGGACATTTCCTAGTCTGAAAGGGGTCTGGTGGACTCCAGGATGTTTAAATAGTTGGAAAGTACAAGCTTTGGGAATGGGGGATTATCCTAGAATACAAAGGACCACACTCCTAAAATTTAGGAGAGTTGCTATTTTTGGCCTGACTCCGATGGAAATTCTGTTCGCGTCATTACATCTGGAATTGAGCAGATACCAAGAGTTGGCAAAGTGCCTATGACAGAATGTCTACTAGTTGGGATATTTTTAGAGGTAAAGATTATGGAAGGACCCATCTTTTAGATTGGGACATGTGGCAAGAAAGTGAACCAAAGTGAGACAAGTGGCCTGACACTTGTTAGAAAGTGGATCAAAGTGAGACAAGTGGCCTCACACTTGTCACTTCAGCTATTGTGTGGCTCTCCACTTGTCATTGTAGCCTTCTCTTGCCATTTTAGCTCATGGGAGACCCAAATCTATAAATTGGAGCCCTCTCTCTTCATTAATGGAGGCTCTCTTGCTGCACACTAGCCTCTACCACCGTTACAGGCTGCCCTAATGATGGCTACTCTCTCTCTCTCTCTCTCTTGAAGGCTGCCCATGAAGAATACCGGCTGTTGGGGACTGTTTTGGAGGCTTCCATCGCAAAGAAATACTGAAGGCAAGGGTATTTAATCATTTATTATGATTTCTAGCCATTGTACTTGTTGTACCAGCATTTGTACTTGATGTACTTGTACCAGCCCTTGTACTGGCTGCACCAACTTCTATACTTGTTGTACCACCCATTGTACCGACTGTACCAGCTTCTGTACTTGCTATACCAACCACCGTACCGGCTGTACCAGCCACTGTACCTGCTGTACCAGCCACTGTACCGGCTGTACCAGCCATTGTACCTACTGTACCGGCTGAATGGAGAGTTGTACTTGCTGTACCCTTTCTATTGCATGAAGACCCGTGGTTTTTAGGGAAGAATCAATACCCACACGAAGGTATATGGATTATATTGTTGGCTCGGCATTTCTACAGCCTATGTTCCGGCTTGGTTGCCTCGTGTTGGGCTGTGTTATGGCATTTGTATATGGATAATCCGGCATCTCCCGTGGGGAGAGTAAGGCCCTCAAAGCTTGTACATGATATTATTCTCCTTGGGTAATAAAATACTCCAAGGGGGCGGTTGGCCCATTCCGGCCTCTCTGCGGTGTCACGTGTGCAAGCTCCATTTTCAGCATTTGTGGATGTTTTGTCCAGCTTTTATGTTTTATGCTAAGTGATGATGGATATGTGTTAAGGCTGTGGCCATGTTTAAGTGTTTTAATATGCATTGATGGTATCAACAAGTGTGTCAAAGGCCCTAGTTCCCCGGGCACCCGCCGCGAGTTACAGCTGAACTATCCCAAGGAACCAACCATGATACCCACTTCCACCTTTGTATCTGTGCACTAAAATGAAACTCAAGCCCCATCCAACAAATAAAATCCCCGGATAATCAAGTTCTATCCAAGAACCCCATCTCACGTGCAATAAGTGATGGCCTCTCTCATCTCGAAATCTGAGATGAAACAAAGATGCATCCAAAATGTGCCCTAAGGAAATCCGCTACCATTCCAACATGCAAGAACTCCACAACAAATGCCATCCAACATTTGCTATGATCCTGGGCTAGAGTTCGTATGTGAGCCAAAGACATCTAGAAAATCAAGTATAGGTCATACCATCAATGTTGTGTATATCACACAACTCCATATCATCTCCCCCTCGAGTAACATCTGTGGGACTAAAGCCTAGTACCCATCCAACTCGTAAGATAAGCCAAAACTTAGGTCTATTCCGATTCCTCTATCATCCAATTTTGGTATCTTCTACATAACCAAAAATTTACACATTCTATTATTCCTAGCATAATCACCTATAAACCTAGTGCACCTCAAGGAAAAAACACCTGGCACTACGGCCCATCCTCACCATGTTGTTAAACGATAAAGTTATCCATGGTCACGGTATAATTTTCTTGACAAAAGTCAAGACATGCTTCCCTCGTGGGTCAAACTCATCAAAGTCTCTAAAAAGCACCTACCCACATGAAGCTACACTGAATCGCCAGCCTAAAATCGAAAATTATCTATCTGAAGATGATAGACTAAACTGTCCTTGAGATCCTGTGCACTACATCCAAGAAATGTGCTTGATCAAATACATGATTTAAGGTCAATGGTGGTAACTCAAAATAGGCAAGATCAATGATCATATAGGAAAGTGATAAGCAACTACAAGTAGTCACAAATCTTGTCACTAGCACTCGGCTATGACACACACGGATTACAATCAAAGCAACTGCCATGGTGAACTTCCTTCGTCGAGGCTTCCAGAATGGCATCTATCTATCCAAGTTCCTAGATGCAAGAAGGAACTATCGATCATGACAACTCTCCCGGCAAAATAAAATTAGGAAAGTGCACATCATTGTCCAAGTCATGCTATCGATCCTTCACATCCTCTCCCCCATAAAAGACGTGGGTTTCTAATCTACACCCCACATGTCACAAAATAAATACCAAAGTACATCCCACTCTCAAGAGTTCATCTAGCAAACTAAAGATCGCCTTGGCAGAACCAACCAAAACAAGCTCTCTAGTCTTGAAGTCAACAGTCTCTCCAATAAATTCTTCTAAAATAGCTCTGGGAATAGCCTGCACATGACACCCCGTTGCTAAACTTGATGACGAGATTCCAATCTCTGTTCTTGGATGACTGTCATCATCCCATTGTCTATTCACGGAGTCCCAAACTGTCATCCTTCCCTTCCTAGCAACCTTTTCACTGAAAACCCAGCCCGGTCTTCAAATCCACTCCAACTCTGATGAAGATCTGTGCATCTGGTCCATCCTGTCCCCTTTCCATTCATGCCCTGTCCTTGAACACTTTCTCCGGTCTTCTTTTCCCGAATATTGAGTCTGGCACTCTCACTCCACTCCTTGGAGGATCATCCTCCCTTGGAACCGTTGCCTAAAAGCCTTTCCTGGTGTGCGCCCAGTGGCACCCGACTCACAAGACTGCCATTCCCCTTGGGTGTTGTGGAACACCACCAACCAACCTCCTAGGAATTTCTTCCATGTCTTGTGTTCCTTTCCTTGGCCCTCGTACCTATGCACTTTCCTATACCTTGGACTTGTGTATATTCATCTAGGACTAAATCAGTGTTTAGCCTTGTTGCGCCTCATGCTCCCACACCACCTAAAGATCAAGACACGGGCAATGGTTTCATCCATGCGCGATGCAATAAGGGTCGGTGGGACATGGGCCACAACAATATCTCAGAATCGACCTGAAGCTCTGATACCAATGTCACATGCAGAAGCTCTGGGAGTCTTCTTTCATCCCTAAACACCATCTTGGAACATGTTGATGCAAAACGCGAGCAAAAGATGGACAAAAGAGAGAGAGATAGCTGAGTATTCAGTATATTATAATGTACAAAAAGGAAGTAGAAGTCCTATAGCCATAGGCTGTCTTGGAAAAGGTAGAAATCACCTAACTATCCCTAGTCTATGACCACATTCCCCAAAAGAAATGAGATGCCTATCTATGAGCCAATCGCCTCCTTTTATAGGCCTTGGAAGCACCTTTGGACTCACCAAAGTTACCTGGACACAATAAATCAACCTGTGCAACCGACACAAGATCTCCTCTCTAGCAACTCGCCGACAGCCTCCTAGTCCATCCAAGAGCCTTCCTTGCCAAAACTACCTGCAATCGCTCCTAAATCTGGTTCTAAATCTGATCTTTATGTGTTGTCCCTTCAAAGATTAGTCCTCGGGTTAGCCAGCACATGTCTTGCATATGACAGCGAGTCCAAAAGGCATCACCAAATACTCAATACAATCCAAAAGTGGTACGAAAGGCAATCTTGTGAATATCATGTGGTTGGATCCGAATCTCATAATAGCCACTCTTCAAGCCAATCGGACTAAAGAATGTCACGCCTTCAAGCCAATCCAATATATCATCAACCCTCACTATAAGAAACCAATTCTTGATTGTAATCTTGTTCAATGCTCTGTAATCCATGCACATGCAAAATGAGCCATCCTTCTTCTCCATTAGAAGCACTCGAGAACAAAAGGGTAAAGAACTAGGCCATAGCAACCCCTTTGATAGCAAGTCCTGTACTTGTGTTAATCTCTTGTTGTTGTATTGCGCTCACACGGTAAGGAGGTCGATTCGGGGGTAAACTCCTTGGAATCAACTCTTATCACATGATCCTCTAGTCGCTCAGGAGGCAACTCTCCTAGAATAACATCCGTGAAGCAATCCTTGTCTTTTTCTTTGGCTCGTCTACCATGTAGACCCTAGCAGCAACTAAAGCTGAATCCATCAAATCTTGGATGGTATCATTCAGACATAGAGTCACAAAATCTCGAATGTTGTCATGTAAACCAGCTCGATACTTTCTTAACTTAGACTTCTCACAAATCTCTTTAAAAGAAGTAATCTTGAGATATGCATCCCAAAATTTCTTGTTGTAATGATCAATTGTCTCACATGTTTCCATCCGCTCTTGAATGTTGTCATGCAAACCAGTCCGAAATCTCTTTAAAAGGAGCAATCTTCAGATATGCATCCCAAAATTTCTTGTTGTAATGATCAACTATCTCACATGCTTCCATCCGCCATGCAAGGTGCACATCATCTTCAAACTCCTTAGATAAAAACTAATCATAAAACTGCTTTTTTAAGTCTTTCCAATTCGTGGGAGATGCTCCCTCAACCGTGAGTGCACCCCACCATGCATTAGCTGTCTCCGTAAGATGTAAACTAGCCATGTGAATCTTGGATGACTCTGAATAGTTTTTGGAACCAAAAGTAATATCAAATTGGTGGATAAAAGTGAGGGCTTTGTCTGTGTAACCATAAGCTCCATCATATGGTGTAAACCGCACCGTCCTTCCTCCTTTGAACTCCTTAGCTTTGCACTTACCTTTCTTTCCATGCTGGGAGAGAGTGACCTAGAAGGGGAAGAAGAAGAAGAAGATGAGGAGGAGGAGGAGGAAGATGAAAGGCTTGAAGAAGAAGATGGGCTCATGGACGTTTTCCAACCATATCGACTTTTCCCACAATGAGAACGGGCTGATTTGGAATGGCTCCTTTTCCTTCCACAAGAAGGTGGAGGACTAGGTGATCTCTTTGAGGGAGATATCTTTTATGAAGACCTTTGATTTTCAACTGCATCCTCCTTTGTTGGTTGCTCAACTCCTTTCTTCATTTGCTCGATCTTCTCAAATAGTTGCTCAAAAATGCTCATCATGTCGGGAATCGGGATCTTGGAGAATAGTGTCCAAATTGGTCATAGTTTCTTTGACCATGTAGGTTCTTGGGTCTTCTTGGGTTTGCTTTCCACTTTTGATGGCTTGGTCTTCTTCTTGGTGGTGAGTGCTTCCCATTGCTTGAAGAAAAAGTAAAAAGCATCGCCTGTAAAGATCGTTATCCGTCGTAGCCTTCACTTTGATACCACTGAAACAGGCCTTCGTAAGGGTTGTAGCACGATTACTTAGCTTATCTTCAAGAAAACAATAATTTCACACTTAAAACCTTGAGAAAATCTGAAAATAAACGAGAGAGAGAGAGAGAGAGAGTATAGAGAGAAGACACCACTCTAGGAGTCGAAAATTCGAAATAGCCTTGGGCCGACCCCTCCCATCCTTCGAGTTATATTAGATAAACTTCTTGGAGGAGTCTTGAGTACAAGTTCCTAGAGCTAGAGAGCTCTCGTGTTTTTACCTATCTCAACAATGAGAGAATAGCTGAATTTACAGTTCTTGCCCAAAAGCACTTGAGAAAGCGCGTCTCTCACGATGGAAGTGAAAGAGAACCGTATGCTCTGATACCAATGTAACTTGGTTGAACACAATGCTAATCAATACACTTACATACACTAAGATTTGATGGACACTTACTCAAATACAAGAAGTAATTTGCTAAATTGACAAGAGACACACAATGAGCCGGAACAGCTGACCCCTCCCTCAAATAAAGTATATTGACCTTGGTAGAATCAAGTACATAGTGTCATGCGCATTTCTGACCAGATTTCCATACCAATGCATATGAATACAGTATTGCAAACAAGTGGTTGTCGATGTAGACTTGCAATCCACACTACCCTCTCAAGTGCCCATGTTCCCTACCATCTACTCTCTATTGTTCCACCAACGAGAACACTACACAGGGTATGTGATCTTGTAATCCGGTCGATGACAGCGGAAGTCTTCACGATGGAAGTCCTTGGAGTGAAGAGATCTTCGATTTGTCACATTTCTTCGCGACAAAAGTCTTCAAGAGGATGAAGGGAACCTTGGGAAAGCTTCCCCTATGGTTCAACTTGAGAAAGGAGGGCTGAAATTAGGGTTTTCAACAAAAAGACCAAAAATTACAGCAATAAAGAGAGCTGTTTTGATGAATTTCAGTCATTGGGAGTGTGTAGGAGAGTGATTAGCATCCGGAAACACTCTTGAAGCTTGAGAAACACCTTAGCAAGCTTGGAAATGGAGTTGGGAAAGAGAAAGTGCAGAAAATGCAGCCCAACAGCCCTCATGAAGGAGGCGCCAATCTCTAGAGAGAGGAGGAGGAGTGAGGTGGTGAGTTGTCCAGTGTAGGTGGCAGGCAGGTACTTTGTGGAGCAAACTAGAGTGGACACATGGCTGGTTACTCCCTTTGTACAAAGGGGATAAGGTTTGGGCGGTAGACATTGGGTTATGTCCACCTCGGGACATCAATGTGTGTGAACACCGAGCTGGTCATAATTTATAAGTGAGTTTTGGTCGCCCAAAACGTAATGAAGTGTGTACACACTCACTTATAAATTAGTGCTATCTCCTAAGACTAGGGTTTATGACCAATACTTACCACCTGTCACATGCCACATAACCATCTCAGTAGACAGTTTCACACGCACGGTTCGCAGGCGGGCGTTCCCTTACCCGGAACTACACATTGGTCAAGCAAGCATGAAAACAGAATGCAATTTCAATTGCAAGCAAGCATATAAAGATGCTATGCAATGCAGCATTGGTATGGACAATCCTCGTTCATGAGACTATACCAAAATAGACGTGCTCTAGGCAAGTACACGAAGTACCAGACCCAATGGAACACCAATCCACCAAGCATTTTCGAGCATGTACACAAAGGCACAAGTCCACAGTATCACATGAGTGGCATCAATCCCCGGCATATACAACTGCCATGGACGCCAGTCCAATGTACATACATGATAAGAAAGCACAGGTGGACCAATTGAGTGGCCAAATGGTGACAGCTAGGCCTCATTGACCCTGCTATTCAGAGTCGTGCCCTGCTCGGCAAGCTGATTGTTATTCCTGGTGGTGAGCCCTGGAAGGATTTCCTATTGGCCTGGATTCCAGTCCGCACCCCGAGTCTTGGGGACCCTTGGCCATAGAGAGCCAAATGGATTTTCACAGAGATGCAGGCCCGTGGTTTTAGTCCAACTTTCGAGGACAGATTTGCAACCAGCCTACTTCATGCTTGGGATCATCTCAGGCTAGCCCTTAGACAGATAGCTCCATCAGCCTCAGAGGAGCGGCTTCAGCAACCTTTGGTCTAGAACCCCCTAATCCGTTTACCCAATGGCCACATGTTGGGGTCCCGACCGCATGTATCATGGGGTGCCTTGAGCATGGGACCAACCAGGTCTCTAGGAGATTGGATCGCACACAGGTAGTTACCCCCAGAGGCGCAGGAGAGAGGCCTGACAGGGGTCCGGGTTAGAGACAGACTCAGCATCGACATCGATTAAGCTATCCCTCAGGAGGGGCTGACACCTATCCCAGACCCGACCCCCTTGTGTAGCTAGGTTTGTTTACCGAACATGATATTCTCGTGGCGGTCCACGGAGGAGATGAGGGCAGTGGGCAGTGGGCTGCTCACTTTTTATATTGGATCCCATGGTAGACTAGAGAGATCTGAGCTTCCCTTGGAGGATTTCAGTGAGCTACACCTTGCAGAGGGTGAGGATGATTGGTTTTCGAGCACAGGAGTGGCACAGACCCTATTAGAATTGTGCATCTCATTGTTTTGGGGCTTTACTATTTATCTAGGATTTTATTGGATTTTTCTCCTATTTATTTGTCCAGGGCTAGTCCCCATTATTCACTCTTTCATCCACTTCCCTTGCACATAGTTCAACATTCAGTTGCTGGCCATTGCCATTGTAAAGCTTTACTGCTGTTATAACAGGTGATCTTGTCCAACTCTCTCAATCTCCTTTGCACTCTCTCATATGTTAATTGTTTATGGTTCCACCTATGCTATCTCCTTCATGGTATCATACGCTTAGGTCCAGGCTGCTCCAAACTCTGCAAATCTGCCCACTTTGCTGTGCGTTTTGCTTCCATCACTTCTCCGGCTGCAGATCAGTTCCATACACGAGCTGCGTTTCAGTACCTTGCCGCGTTTCTGGTCCAGCCCTCTTCTGGTTGCTGTCAGCCAGCCCTACATGCTGTGTTTTGCTCTTCAGAGGCAGGTTTTGAAGTGTTTTGGCTGCATTTTCTTCTTCAGCATCTGTTGGTGGTGCATTTCTTGCTCGTGGTGCTGTCTTCTTCCTCCTCGAGTCCCTACCCTTCCGGTAGGCAGTTCCCGATGGATCTTGGACTGTTTTGTTGTTGTCCCGCCTCTTTCTCTCTACGGTTTGAGCGGGGGGCTGATTGTTCCTGGTGCCTCGCTTTGTTGGTAAGCACTTGAGAGAAGTGTTTGAGAGCTGAGATTTGTTCTTTGCTACTGTGGATATGGCTCCCCCTTACGAACAAGGATGACAAGTTGAAAGGACCCAACTACGCTCATTGGAAGCTTCAGATGCAGATCTGGTTCATCCACAAGGGTTTGTGGGACATTGTTCAGGGCATTGAAAGGAAGCCTGAGTATCCTCAAAACTCTAGGCGGTGGACTCAAGATCAAGAGGATGAATTCGCTGTGGAATTACAAGACCGGGAGAATCAGGACTCGAAGGCGCATTCTATGCTTGTGCGGACCATCTCCGAGGAGGTCTCACCGGCAATACAAACTCTCACCAGTGCTCATCAGGTATGGTCAAAATTGGAGGATCTCTTTACACGAGATTCATCGATGAGTCCAAGAAGAAGGACAAGACCAAGGGCAAGGCTTCATCTCAGAGAAAAGGCAAAGACACGACACAGGATAGTGATACAGATTCTAGTACCACTTCTAGGGCTCCCAAGGCGCTTCCGGCTCGAGAGACCCCAGATGGTGTGCTTCTCTAGTACACATGTAGTTTCCCCCCATGTGCTTCAAGCCAAAAGAGGCTTGTGGACGGGAGAGGGGACTAACTCCAGCTCCACCTACTGGTGCATGGGAACCGTGATTTGGAGTTCCAAGCATTAGACATCTGGCAAGACATGGTCATCTTTGGTATGTCAGAGATTATGAACTGGTTCTGTTCCAAGTTCATTGTTCGAGGCTTTTGGGACGTGATGTGTTTCCTCCTCTATTGGGGATTATGGACGCGGTATGTCTAGTAGCTTATCATCTATTTTTGGAGTTCACTGCACACTTGTGTGGGAATTTGTGGCCAAGCAAAGTTTCTTGCTGTTCGTGGTGGCATCTTGTTTTGAGGAAACAAGTTGGTGGGTGCACTCTCCGAGGTGATTCCAGTATTCGCGGTGCTGGAGGGTCCATGGTTGCATCTTCATCAACTTATCTTCTTCCGACTCTTGCACACTATGAGCTGCAGAGGGCATCTCAATGTTTTGGGGCTTTACTATTTTGGTAGGAATCTGGGACTGTTTTGGAGAAATCTGGTACAGTTTTGAGAGCTTTTCTCGGGCTGTTTTCGAGAAACCTAGGACAGTTTTGTGAGCTTTTCTGGGGCTGTTTTGGAGGAATCGGGGACTGATTTGCGAGCTTCTCTGGGACTGAAGTAAGGCTCTGTTTTGGGGGCTGTTTTGGCACGAAATTTGGGGCTGGATTTGGCACCATACCAGGCTGTTGTTTCGAGGCTGATTTGCACTCGTTTAGGGTGCTGATTGGTACCCAAGTCTTTGAGCAAGTGTTTGTTGAGTTTTGTGGAAAATCCGGTGCAGGACTGCACCCACACCTTAATATGTTTGTATCGTTGGAACATGCTTAGTTCCGTACGTCGTACGGATCTGGCCGTACGTACGAATCGTACCGTATGGTGCCGTACGTATCCGTACGATCAGGTACGAATTTTGCCTGTTTCTGCCCGTTGGAAGTAGCCGTTTTCTGCCCGTTTTTTTGGTTGTTTTCCTTTCATCTCTCCTGAGTCCTTCTATAAAAGCCTCAAGGACCAAGCCTCTCCTCCATCTAGTCCAAGCCTCTCCTCCACCACCCTCCATCTACTCCAAGCCTCAAAGACCAAGCCTCTACTCCAAGCCTCTCCTCCACCCTCCTCCACCCTCCTCCAAGCTCCTTCCATCCCACTTGAGCCTCTACTCCAAGTTCTCTTCCTCCAAGCTCTTCCCATACTTCATCTTCTCTACGCTCTCTCCTCTACTCCACGCTTTAGCCCTTCTCTTATCCATCATGCCTCGGGAGAAGCATGAGGCTTTTGAGTTGCATTGCCTCAATGTGGAGAAGGACACCAAGAAGTCCAACTCCCATCATTGGACATGCCGATATTGCGGCAAGTCATACACCAGTGGAACAACAAGGCTTCTCCAGCACCTTTCAAAGATTGGGGGACAAGTTGCTCCATGCAAGGAGATTCCGCAAAGCATTGCCGATGACATTTCGTGGAAGATGAGCCGCGGCTCAAATTCAAGTAGAGGAGCATCATCAACACACGCACCGGCACCACCACCAGCACCACCATCGGCACATGATGAAGCGGCCACCGGCTCTTTCATTGGTGTATCCTCCACTGCCACTTCCACGGATGCACGGTCCGCCTCCGCACCGGGCAAAAGGCAAAGGGTGGTGGAGCGTGAAGGGGTGCAGCCCTCTCTCCACCAAGTCACGGGTAGTGTGAGAGGTTCGGTTGCATTCCTTAAGGAGCGGCAACGCCTTGCGGAGATAGAGATTGCTCGCACCATTATTGAATGCAATCTTGCCTTCAATGTACTCCAAAAGGAGCAATGGAAGAAGATGGTGACGGCGATTGCGAATGTGGGCCCATGTGAGGGGTGGACGGGGGTCTCTTACACGGCTATGCGCATGAGGAAGATTGATGAAGAGAAGGAGAGAATTGATCGAGCCCTTGACCCGATTCGAGCCACATGGACGAAGTATGGATGTTCTATTCTCACAGATGGATGGAGTGATCAAAGGAAGCGTGGCATTATGAACATCCTTGTGTCTTGCCCGCTTGGCACATACTTCTTGCGCGGTTGACACCAGGAGAAGGGGGAGAAAGACTACCGGAGTTTCATCTACCGCCATATTAGGCAAGCGATCATAGAGGTAAGCATTATTTTACTTAAGTGTGGCTGATTTTGTCATTTGTGCAAAGCCCTCAACTCATATGATTTATCTACCATGTAGGTTGGGGCTCAAAACGTGGTGCAAGTCATCACCGACAATGCATCAAATTGTCGACGCATGGGCCGCTTGCTTGAGGAGGAATTCCCCACCATTGTGTGGACTCCATGTGCGAGTCATTGCATTGACTTACTCATGGAGGATGTGGCGAAGCTCGGGTGGGTGAAGAGGATTGTGCAACAAGCTACATCTATTGTCAACTTCTTCATGCTAAAGGTGAAGGTGCTTGCTATGTTTCGTGAGCATAGCAGGCTTGACTTGAAGAAGCCATCGGCCACCCGCTTTGCCTACATGTGGCTGGTTTTGGAGCGTCTATACGGTGTGAGGCCCGCCCTTCGCCAGACAGTTGTTTCCACCATGTGGAACGAATGGGATGAGCACGTCACTGAAGAGGCCAAAGCCATGCAACGCTTTTGCCTAGAGGAGAGATTTTGGACTAGAGTCCGAGCAATTGTCATTGCTATGACTCCATTCTATAGGCTCTTGCGGATGACAGATTGCGAGGGGTCCACCATGGGCCTTCTTGTCCACTTCTTTAGAGCTGCCCTTGTGGAGTTGGAGGCTTGCACAGACATTGCATTTGACGAGCGAGCACAAATCATGGAGATTGCACAGAAGAGATGGAGGTGGATGCACAAACCAATCCACGGGTTTTCAGCATTGGTACATCCAGCCTACAAGTCTCCAGTAGTTTGCACCGATAGGGAGCTTCGACAAGATCGAGATGCATATATGCTTCGAGCTGTGCCAATTGATGAGCACAATGCCTTTCTAGAGGAGTTGGGCTGCTATGTTGATCAGAGAGGTCAAACCTCCTTTTCGTCTCCCACTTGCTGGAGGAGGGAGTCACTTGTGAAGCCCCTTTTTTGGTGGGACAATTTTGGGTATGGACTAGAGCATCTCCAACCGATAGCCTTAAGGGTCCCAGCCCAGGATTGTTCTACGGGTGCATGTGAGAGCAACTGGAGTTCCTATTCTCTCATACACACGAGGATACGCAATCGACTGAGCACACGACAGTTGGAGCGGTTGGTCTACTGCCGCACTAACTTGCGCATGATGCAGGGCATTCTTAGTATGGGTAGTCCCAAGCAGGTAAGTGACAAGTCTAGACTCTAACTTGTCATGACTCATAACTTTTAAGTTTTGTGTACACTGTACAGACTTTTGTGCCTTAATGTGTAGGTCAATGTTGACACTTTCACGTTGACAAGTGAAAACTTTGCAAGTGTCAATCAACAACCTGATGAGGAGGAGGAGACAATCTTCATGAAGCTCTATAGTGAGCTTGTGGCAACAGATACTCGCAGCACCAGGAGTCAACATGGACGGGACCGAGCAGTTGGAGTTCATAGGCCTCCGCCTTCGACATCGGCAAAGGGTGGCCTTCGCACATATGTGAGGCGGGGATCTCGAGCTCCAATCCCCGCCTTCATGATGATATTCCATTGCCCCCTCATGATGATACCCCACTGCCTAGAGAGCCCTTGTTTGATGATGATGGCAACCTACTTAGCGAGAATGATCCCCAAAGTGTCTCGTCCACCTTTGAAGAGTCCTCTTCAGAGAACTCTCCTGATGGACACTCTAGTAGTGATCATGTTGATGATCATGCAGATGTTGGTGATGATGTAGACTTTTGATATGTTATAGCTCTCTAGGCATTGGGCATCTATCTCCTTCTAGCCCATCGATGATGTATTGTAGTATGTAGTATCATGTATGTACGCATGTTGGTGGTCGCCCATGCCATGAGTTTTTGGCCTATCCTTTTGTAGCAATTTTGTACTCTAATGGCATGATGACATTATGTTCATGGTTCTACTATTTTGTAACTTCTTGTCTACAATTTTTAAGTTTAGGAAGTATTTTTTTTAAAAAAACGTACTAATATCGTACCGTACCTCAAAAAATTTTAAGGTACCAATTAGTACCGTATTTTATTGTACCGTACCGTATCGTACCTTTCGTACTAACTAACCATGCGTTGGAATAAAGAAGTTCCTAAGGGGGGCCGGCCGTTCTGGCTCAGTGTTGTGTTCTTTTTGGTGTTGTTTATAGTTATTCTTTTAAGTCCTAAACACTACTTCAGTGTTTGTGCTGGCTGTCAGGGTCCCGAGTGTTCCGGGGTTTGGTTTCATAGGTCTGGATTGGTTTCAGCCCACCACCCATACCCATGCTCCAGCTCCACACTCCAAAGGAGTTCTTAGCAACATGGTCTTCAACTACAGCCGCCTAAAGGCAAGGTCCAAGGGTGAGTATGGCCAAGTTCAGTAACATTTTGGGCAGCACTTTGGGCGCTCGATCAAAGGAGTGCTCAGCACCCATGGCCAGGAGTGTGGACAGCATATGCTTCACTGTATGGAGCCTCAGATCAATCCAGCCAACTCTACAGCCAGCAGATCACATGCCTATACAACAGCAAGTCAAGGGTCATGGTAAAGATCTGAGAACACAGTCTGCAGTGCCAGTTCCCCAGGCAATAGACACTGTTTTTGGAACAATGGAGTGCATCTTCCATGATGCGTTCATCCCTTGCTCAAGTGGAGAACAGTAGTATAGTAACTTTTTCTTATGCATTGTAGCAGGTCTTGCAACGCCTACTATACAGATCTGTGTTCAGATCTTTATCTTCATTGTATATAATCATGTTTTGGCAATACACAGTAGATTACGTCATCTTGCTCTTGTCTTTCTGTATGCACTGGATTAGTGTTAATCGATCAGCATTAATTGAGCGTAATCAATTAGCTTCTGCGGTCATGTTCCAGCGGGCATGGGCTGTTATGTTCTAAAGACAAACACACATGCATGAGCAGGATCAAGTTGATGAATGCACAGGTACAAAGTTGCAACGTGAAGCGCTCACAATCTCTTCACATTTCTTTTTGAAAGCAAAGTTTAATGTGATGTTGCATTCTAATCGATGTGAACTTGCATAAAGACTTTCCAACGTTGTTGTCAACAGCTTTGAAAGTGGCTGTTGGGATGCAAACAATTGGCAATGGCTCCTCCCAGGCAAAAACTTGAGAACAGGGTTGGGACCTTGTCAAGGTCAAGTTTTGACAACTATGTCTTTTGTCCAACAAAGTGTGAACATAACCTAGATCCTTTGAACTAGGCTGCCTGCCCAACCACAGCCCATCTTACTGCAGCCTGGTCTGTTGTTCACATTGAATGTGAGCATTCTGTAAGCTGGCCTGTGCACAACACATTAGATCACATCCATCTGACATTTTCTTGGGGATTGCAAGAACAAGCAATCAGTATGCAAGAAAACAGGTTTTCAAATGTGCTCCTCTTGAAAGAGGCTAAATGTGTCAGTCCCTCAATTTCATAGACAAATGCAAGCACACACACATATTCACACACACAGGCATACACAATGGTTCTAGTACGCAAGAAAATTATGTGCACCTTTTACAGAGGCTAAATAAGCACGTTTATTTATAGGTGCCAAAACACTTAGTATTGTTGCATGACTAAAGTTCCTCAATTTCACACATGCAACACACACAATGGTGCTTGTTGTGTTCTTTCATTTTCTTAAAAAAATTGCTTTCACAAATCAAATATGAAAGGAACTTCCAAGAGAACAATGAACGTTCAGATTCCCTTACTTCAAGGGCTGATGTGGCCACCCCTTGAAGTACACTTTCGTATTGTAGAACCAGGGCTCGTTGTTACTGATTTGATATATAAATATTTCTGAGGCTGTGTAGCAGAATAACTTCCACAAAGACTCCTTGATTTTGAATATCTTGGCTGAATTTCCATCCTTCAAAGCTTTTTCAGGAACACCGCCTCCTTCCAAGTTTAGAAAGTATGTGGCTAATTTCTGAATGCATAAATAAAAACAGTCAATGTCTGCTTATCCTAATCCATCCTGTCCATTGTCAGAATATATTGCTAAAAGTTCTGATCCTGCTTAAGCTAATCCTGTTAACCCTGATGCAAACCTAATCTGATAAACCAAAGTCTTTTTCTGGGCTGTTCCTGCAAACTCTAATTCTTGCCTTTCCTGCTAGCCCTAACTCATACCTGTCCATTCAGCCCAAATTTCAATTCAGGCCATGGTTCCTGGTAAAACCTAATGCTAAACCTAGTTCTATTACTGCCAACTCTCCTTCAAGCCCCGTCCCGGGGTTGAAACCCTAGAATCTACATCCGACAACCTAGAAGGTCATAGCTTACCTCGAAGAAGAAGATGTCGAGGAAGAATCGCAGCACGGGGAAGGCAGCAGCAGAGTAGATCACCAGATAGTAGTCCCCGAGTTGGGGTTGCTCGGATGAGAAGCTCTGCAGAAGATCCATGGCAAATGCGATGATGGAGAGCAATCGATCAAGCCATAGCTCCGCAACGGCATTGGAAGTTCATCTGAGACACTTCCGCCCCCTTCGATTCGGTGCAAAAGAAAGCAAGAAAAGCAGAACAACAAGCGGCACAAAAAATCAGATCGAACTTTTAACAGGAAGATGATGGTGGTGGGAACGAAGATGGAGATGGTGCTTTTGCTGCGTTGAACATGAATATATGAAGCTTATTCCTGTGCTTTCTGCTTTTTTGCTGAAGAAGAGAGTGAAGATCTATCTATATTTCTATATTACATTAATGAGAAAAACATCCTTTAGGTCCCGTGATCATGTGCATTGTGAACGTCTCTCTCTCTCTCTCTCTCTCTCACACACACACACACACACACATGCACACTATATTGATCATCATTATGAGGTGGGGCCTCGTGATTGGACTCAGGAAATCACCCCCCATGAGGGATGGGGGTGATTGGACTCAGGAAATCACCCCCCATGAGGGATGGGCAGGAGCTTGCCTAACGATGATATTATGAATATTCTGGAGACCCGACCTTCGAATCCCAAATGGTACGAAGAATAGATAATACAGACACAAGAAAGTAATTAAAATCTCTTGAGTGGGACTTTTCTATGAATCCCCTACCCCTGTGTTAGAAAAGATAGAAGGATATGTTGCCTAAGTGATCAACACCATTAGCGATCTCCCATGAGGGATAAGCAAGTGAGATTTCTAGGTTAGGGAGCTATGCTTGTAAATCCCTTGACCCTTTGATAAAAGGATGTCTTGTGCAAGTGGTCAACACTGTAGGTTCAATAGTCAAACATGCAAAAAACTAGATTGTTGTGTGTTTCTCACTAATAATTACTTATTTATACATTAGAATAAACAAAATGAAATTTTTAGGTTTGTTAATGCTATTTTCAAATCCAAAGTCAAGAACTTTATATCAATATTAGGGTGTCTACTTTACATAACTTTCTTTTCTTTAGCATGGGTGCTAGGAAAAAGAGCACTTTTTGTAATATTATAATAACTAAATTCAAGAAAAAATGGGTGAGATATTGCCTAGCCTTTAACTAAAAGAATGAATTTTGTTATGTTTTCAATAAAAACCATCAATTTTTTATGTTCTTGATACATGAAAATGAGTTGGCTAGAGGGGGGTTGTTACTATAATTGGTCGCAAAAGAAAGCTTTTAAGCACTACTTAGCACTAGTGTTGTACTAAATAATCATGAATAAGTGCTTAGCATGTGGATTGTGCTTACAATTTATAGAGTTACTTTTTCCATTCAATCCATTTATTCCCTTTTATATCCACATTTGATTGGAAAATGAGGTGCATAAACATTTTAAGATATCAATCAAAGTGTTACCTTGTTGTTGCTTTATAATCATTAAGTATGTGATGCTATAAATTATAATCACTAAAAACCATTTGTTTACAAGATTGTCTTTATACTTTAAGTTATGATAACAAGAAATTGTGCTTTAGTTGATGGAAGAGCTTGTAAACATCCATATAAGGTCTAAGTATTTGTGCACTTTTTTGCATTGCTAGGACAAAGAACACACATTTTTATGTTGCTCTAACCCATCCACAGATATTTGTATACCCTCAAGTTTGAGACTATTAATGTGTTCTTTGATTTAAGTAATTTCCTTAAAGGGTTACCAACATGGAGTCATGTTCATGGAGCATTCTTGGGCCTCCCCTTTTCTAAAGCTACCAAGGAAAGAATGGGCTTATAGAGGTGCATACATGTGCGTGCGCGCGCGCGTGTGTGTGTGTGTGTGTGCACGCACGCACGTGGAGAGAGAGAGAGAGAGAGAGAGAGACGATTTGTATGCTAGGAAGGGCACACTCCTTCCACATGAACTCTTAGTAAGATAAGCAGAGCTAGCAATGTGGAGATATAGCCCAAGTATAGATAATTCCTTTTTTTGGAGAAGGGCAGGGATGCGTAGAGGAAAGCCAACATTAAAAACATGGATATCATTTTATGAGTAATATAAAATCTTAATGATGTCATCATGATAAACATGGATATCATTTTATGAGTAATGTAAAACCTTAATGATGACGTTGTAATATCAAGTTACTAGTATGACCACAAACTTAGCTTTGTTTTTTTTGTGGATGATGTGGTGGCAATGATGCGATGGTAAACTTTGCTTCAAAGCACACGCAACTTAAGCATGATGAAAACAACTCCAGTATTCAAATAGGTTTTCCATGATGGCATGAGTTGGGAGACTTCAGAGTGTAGAGAAAGTTTCACTTTAAATATTTATCAAACAATAAGGTAGATGGTAGAGAAAAACAATAAGGTAGATGGTAGAGAAAAACAAAAAAACAACAAATGGACATTATATCTTGTGTTGAGTATCTTTTCTCATAGTGATAGATGTTTGTTATTGGTAGAGGGTCATTTATATCTTGCGTTAAGTACCTTTTCTCATACTATTAGATGTTTGTTTGGTAGAGGGACATTTATATCTTGTGTTGAGTATCTTTTCTCATACTAATAGATGTTTGTTATTGGTAGACGAGCATTAAGAAATTGATGGACATTATATTTTTTGCCGAGATTCTTTTACTCTTGTCATTTTTTAGTATTATCTATTTTTGATATATACTCAAACCTAGCTTTAGTCTTCTATAATGTGATATAAAATTTGCTATAGCCATTTCCTTATTTACTTAGTGAACTAGGCTACAATGGAGGTGTCATGGTGGAGCATGAGAGGAGAGGAACCTAAGTTGCACTAGAAAGCCTTTAAGTAGAAAAGCTTTCAATGGGTGTAGAATACCTTGCAAGCCTTTGAGTAGAAAAGCTTTTAATAGGTGTAGAATACCTCGTAAGCTACATTTGATGGGAAAAGAATATCCATTAACTATTAAGACTTAAGAGAAAATCTCAAGTAAGTGCTTAGTCCTACCTAATCATGTAAAAAATACAATCTTAATGACGTGAAGGTGCCACTTCAAATGGCAATAATTTCAAGTTGAAATGTTGTTATGTACAAATGTTCATAAACAAAGAATTCATGAGAGAGAGAGAGAGGGGGGGGGGGGGAGGGAGGGAGGGAGGGAGGGAGTTTAGTAGCTCTACCTAAGCCAATATTGAGTAACATTTTTGTATCATTTCAAAACTTGAACTTCCAAACACTCAATCTTACATCCCCCACGGCATCCGATGACATGCATCCTCACAACTTTCAAGGTGTCTTTATAGTCATGCTAGTAGCTAAGATCCAAGGGGAAATCCTCACAATATGTTATTGTATATGCATGGTTTAAGGCTCATAGACACCAACTAGATTTGCTCCCACCGGTTCAATACAGTCTAGATGCTCCCTTCCTTCCGTTCACAAACACAGGAGGACAGGAATCAAGTGATTCAATATGATCTACTCACACTTTACATTCAGGCCACATGGATTACACTATTAGAGCCATTACACATGAAGATGCAGTACTATAGGGATCATTTCTTGTGGCTCATAGATCATGGCTTCATTCAAAGGCCGGGGTACCTTGATATATACATGTCACATGCCATGCAGATTGCAGTTGGCCAATTATTGGTATCTTCACCCCGCCTTTGGATAAAGATAGGGAGTGTTGAGAGGATACCCCAGGAGGATTGGATTTGCATTTCATGCCAGCAAGAGGTTGAGTCAGAGGAGCACTACCTTTTCCATTACCCAATATACTACAAGATGCGAGGGAGATTTCATTGCCTTTTTTGACACGAGATCTTGAAATACTCATATAAAGATAGACTTCTTACACTTTTTGTTATTAATGGAGTTATAGGTGTCTATTTTCTTGATTTCATTAACTTTTGTTATTTATGTTCCTGCTTAGTCGTCTCAAAAATTTATTCTTGAATTTCTCTCGAAGTTCCCGTTCTTTATATAAGAACATGCAAAGAGAGTTAATTTGTTCTTGAATTGTGGGACGTTGCGGTAAATCTGCCATAGTCGAAACTAAAGAAATAAAAAATATATATTTGATGAGAAAAATTGGTAGAGAATACATATCTTATTGTTGTAATGTCATTGAATTTATCTGGCAAAAACAAATTTAACACTCCAAAGAAATGTGAGTCTTTATGCTTTTCTATGTATAGGAAATATAAACTTCTTAATTCAAAATTAATTATTGAAGGAGTAAAAATAATAATTAAAGTTAGAACTAAAAACTTGCTTATTGCACTAATGCTAGAAACAACAATAGAAGTAATACTTGACATGATAAGAATAAAAGATAAATTGATTATGGATATAAAGATAGGAAATACTAACCTTGAGTTGAAGAGCACCCAAAGATAATAGAATAAAGAAAGGATAAAACTTGGA
Organism: Cibotium barometz; assembly: GCF_041138505.1. Lineage (NCBI taxonomy): Eukaryota > Viridiplantae > Streptophyta > Polypodiopsida > Cyatheales > Cibotiaceae > Cibotium > Cibotium barometz. The sequence goes on from NC_141071.1 coordinate 8,661,522, forward strand.
AATGGTGTTGCCAATTTTTAAAACCTAGAACAAGACTTAGTTTTGAGCTTTTTATCTAAAACCTCCTAATCAATGGGCAATCACTTTCTAAGCTTTAAAGTAAAATTGTATTTTGTTTTCTTTTTCTTCTTCCACCAAACCTTTAGCAAGATGTGAAGGTGAGGGTAGGTATTTGAAGTTGTAAAAGCTTTTTTAAGCTTATGTTGAGGGTTGAAAAGCTTATATTGTAAGCTTTATAAAGCTCCCAAGGTTTAGACTCAGGTACTTAAGAGAACGAACTATATGGCTATATTATAGCTTTAATATTTAAGCTTTTATGAAAATAACAAAGAAACAAGGCTTAAACTGAAGCTTTGGTTTAAAGAAAACTAAAGCACAATTAAAGTTTGAATTAAGGCTTTTTAGAAGCTTTTAAATAAAAGTCTCCTTGTAGAAGCCATAAGAGAGAGCATGAGGCTTATATATATATATATTGGAAGATGTGAGATTTGGCTCCTCCTCACGCTTGCAGGAGGAGTGGTTATTTTGAATTAGCCCCACCTCCTTTGCCCATGTGGAGGGAGGTGGGGTTGTCCTTAATCCTGTATATATATATATATATATATATATATAGCGCTAATCGAACAAGAAAGCTCTTTTTTTTTGTTAACTCTAAAAATTTAAGCTGTAAAAAAAAAAAGATTTAACCAAAGCTTAATAACAAGCCCCCCTTTTTTTATATAATAAAACAAGGCTCTTAGCATTTGGAAACAGCGCATAAGCCTCTCTAAAGATTTAAGCCCTTTTTGTTTTTTTTTTGGGTGTTTTTGTAAAAGCTTTAATCAAAGATTTATTACCAAGCTTTGTAAAAGAAGAAGGCTCTCCACTAATCGTAAACAGCGCACAACTGAGAGGAGAGAAACGAAACTGAGAGGAAGGAGGAGATCCCAATCGTCGCCTGCCCCGCGGCGGCGGGTAGAGAAGAAGGAAGAGAAAAAACAATTTAAGAAAAGAAAATTAAAATTAAAATTTCTTTGTTCTTCTAGAAAAAAAACCAACTGCCTATTAATGGAAAAGGAGAGAAGAAAATTTGTAAACCCTCTATTATAGATTTGGTACATACTCCATGCTTAGCAATTCTGAAATTGGGGTCATACTCCTCTTGCCTTGCTAATTTAATACATACATATGGATTAGGAATAGGATTAAGATTCTTGAAGGTGGTTTTGGGAAGAAGAAGAGTGGTTTTTGTTTCACATAGGTGTTTTTGATTAAAAGGTGCATTCAATGGAGGTGGTTTTGATTAAAAGGTGACATTGAATCCTACCCCTTTATCTCAATTCCTCTAATCCTACCCCTTTATCTCAATTTCCATCCAAGCCCTCTGAAAATTCTCATGCTTTTGTCCATGGGTTCTTCAATCTTTCACTACTCTACCCTATTCTCCAAATCAAAGTACCCTAAGCTCTGATACCACTATACCACTAACACAGGATCTTGAAATACTCTTGAAGAAATAATTAAAACTCATAAATACTTTAAAAATATAACCATACAATTGAATATAAATTGACTAGATTATGCATAAAATAAAATGACAACAAGAGGTAGAGTAGAAAGAACATCGAGCCCCTCAAACGTGTAGCTCCCACTTCCATGACTTGAATATTTTAGAGAACTATATTCAATAAAATAGCCCAAGGAGCTAATAATAGTTGTGCATACAATTTTGGGCTTGCTTTTCCACTTTTGGGTTTTGTTTTACATATTAATAATCATATCAAGGTTTCTAAGGTTTGTATATATCAAAACCTTTTCCCAATGATAAATACTAATGGGCCTTTACACCTTGTGCACACTCGCACACAAAATAACCTAGCAACATGAAAGGCTATAGATGACATAAAATAACCTAGCCACATGAAAGGCTATAAATGAATAATGAAATTCTAATATATGATTAGCAAATGATCTTCATCTTCACGCCACCACTCAATCCACCATCCATACGACACCTCAATCAGTACCCTTGTATAGTGCGACACCTCAATCGGTGCCCTCGCACATCTTATGCCATACGACACCTCAATCGGTACGCTCACACATCTCAGTACCTATACTCACATAGACACAATCCACGTTAGTTAAACAATTAATTTAACACATCGATTAATCCCAACGTCGTCACATGAGAATATAGGCAATCATAATATCAAATTACAAGTACCAACAGGCACGGAACACACAGGCGTCCTCGATATAAAATAAGAAATATAATTCCCAGTAAACAAGAGTAATTCTCATAACATTTTTAGAGAGGGATTTGGGCCTCTAGATGATCATAGACTATCCAGATCACTATCCACATTGGAGTCTTCCTTCTTGAGCTTCGTCAACACAAAGAGTCACTCCTTAGAGAGTCTTAACCCTAACACCCACACCCCCTTTTTCGACCATAAGAGGACATCCCAACCCACAAACACCCCACAGTGGAGCCTAGAGCCTTGGTTGCACCATCCTCTATTAGGCCACACCTTGGAGTCATTTTGGATCGAGCCACTACACTCCAGGAAGCCCCACACCCCCAACCTCCAAGACCTTGACACCGGCCCACCCACCAGCTCCTCCAAATTTAGGGAACTTTTATAGAACATAGGACCACTATCCCACACTCAATGGATGTAGCGAGTTTATCGACTCTACTCATCTCTCCCATGCTAGATACTATGGACGGCCTGCTCGCAATAACACAAGAGTGACTTATTTTCCTGACATTGAGAGAGGATCATGAATAATATTCATAGATTAATGCTTTAGATTGGGATTGGATATACATCACTTCTCTCTAGACATCGTTGTATACATTTTGTTTTTGTTGTGTTTATCTTTTTTTTTCCATGATGATGAGATTCCATGGACCTCATTGTACACTTTATGGTCTCATAGACTCTTTGAGTCTTTCGTAGACAATTAATATAACTTTCTTTCTTTCTCTCTCTCTATATGTGTTTGGCCCCATTTCACCCTAGTGGCAATTTTGGGATGAAGTCTCTACAAAAATGTTAAACACATTGAATATGATACGTTGAGCTCATGAAAAACTATATAAAAATCAATTTTCATCTTATTTTGTTATCTATGGGCATGCCAAAAGTGGTTACTTTTGCATGAGTGAGAATGTGAATATGCCAAAAGTGATTACTTTTGGCATGAGTGAGAATGTGAATATGTAAAAGTGGTTACTTTTACATGAGTGAGAATGTGAATATGCAAAAGTGGTTACTTTTACATGAGTGAGAATGTGAATATGTATATAAGCTTCTTTGTAGATTCTTCTATTCTTGAAGGTTTAATACAACGAGACGCTAGTTTTCAACATTAAATGGAGATCCTCATGGAGATTTGCTATCATCCATGAAGTCATTTTCACTTTATCAATCGACACCCCTTGTGAAGGAAAAAGCTTGTGAATTGTTGTCTACATGCAAGTTCAAAGGTTGTCTTGGGTGTCGTGATATTCGATTCAATATCACGGTGTCATTTAGACAAACATGAAAGATAATGTATGATATATTAATTTATGATGAGTTGGGGAAACATTAAGCACTGTACTATTTTGAGTGTCTTGAAATAAGCCAAAAATGGACCTTTATGCAAATGTGACTATTTAAACAATCTGCTTGGAGGTTTTATCGTGCCTATTTCAAGATGAACACACTAGAGGAGCTTTTATGTTTTGTGCCAGTATGGTGATTTACGTGAATGCCCAAAAGATGATCTATTATAATATGCAAACTTCTATGAGATATACAAACATAATTTGCAGAGATCTACTTCTATCATAAATCCAATATATGAAAGAATGATATAAAGTTCTTATAGTTGTCAAATGGGTACTCTTATGAAGATGGCTATCAGTTTGCAAAGATGGTTTCCACTTTTATCATCGCGTCATCTTCTACCAATTTCCAAAGGAGTTTATGAGATCTCTTTGGGTATGTATTTTGATGCAACTTCATGAACAAAAGGGTGCATATGAAGGAGAGATTAGAAGGTTGATGTTAGATTATATGTGGCGGCTCTTATAAGATTTGATTATTGTTTGTGAAGCTAATTCGACTTGACATGATTGACATCACCTACAATAATTAAAAAGCCGAATCTTCTTGGCATTAAGGACATTATCTAAACTTTTGCCATCTTTGAAGGTTTTGGATTTCTTTAAGAAAAATCTTGTGAGATCAAGACTTTGAGTGAAATCCATAAGAGTGAAAATGAGATGTTTTGAATATTATATCTTCATATTTGATCCTCCAAAAGAGGAAGATGGGAACTTTGGGTTGTTTGAGAATGAAATGATTTGAATATTATATCTTCATATTTGATCCTCCAAAAGAGGAAGATGGGAATTTTGGGTTTTTTGAAAATGAGAATGAGATAGCTCTCTATGGAGGCTTGATTGAGAGTGAGAGTGAGATAGTTACTGCTCCAAAGGTTGGTTTAACATGTAGCTACATAACATGTCTTACTTCTATAAAAATACTTTATGGAACTATGTAAAGTTGATAACCACTTCATAGATTAACATGGTTTCACCGGCCTGACCTATCGTAAGGCATAATGGGATGCCCCCAATTCTTGTAAGACGATGTAATGGGATGTCCAATTCTTGGAAGATGGCGCTGGACTTTATAAAGCGGCTTGACCTAAGCTAAATGCTAAATAAGGAAGTCACTAGTTGCATGCACATACTTGCTTACAAAGAACTAGTGGCCCAAGACTATTTAAAGTTTTTCTCGACCTAGTGTGAAAGCTAGTCATTTGTATACACATCCATTTGACATTAAGCAGTAGACACTCTCCTTCTTCTACCTACCCTCTTACTTGTGTTCTATTAATCTTCCTCAATTGTAAAATTTAGCTATGAGGTCTTAAGACACACATTCATTGTGGGATTCTCACCTAGTGGAGCCAAATAAAGCTCTATTGCACAGATCTGTATATTAAGCAAGAGGAGGGAGAGACAATGTGAAACTATATTGCTAGAACCAGCTGATGTAGCCCCTATAAAAAACTGTATTGCTAGAACCAAGTGATGTAGCCCCCACAAAATACTAGATGACTTATCACTCCTCGATCAATTTATGATCGGTCTCAAGAGAAAGAGGCTTTATGACCATCTCTATAGGTCTAGACACTACCTACCAGTAGACAATCTTCAGGAAAAAGATGTAGAACTCATCCACCCAAGCCAAGCAATAGGGGACACATCATTCAAAGACTCAATAACTAAGGGTGTCCAACCAACCCCCACTAGAGTCCTACTCAAGGACATATGCATGGTTGAGTTGGAAATAAATTTGATTAATTGATTAGGCCTATCCCAGCCACAGTTCCTCAAGTGGGACACACACATGTATTTCCATGGAGAGAGATGGTTTGGTGTGCAATTTGCTACCCCAAAACCATACAAGCACTCTACAACCAAGAAAATAATAGTTTTGTGCTCAATTCTAGCACCATGGTTCCAATGGGATGGGAACCACGACACAACCCATTGTTGGAATTAGGGAAACTCGACACCACAACCTATGCTCTTAACACCAAAGCAACCACTAGCCCTACCACCCATGGTTCTGATTCTAGCACCATGGTTCCAATGGGATGGGAACCACGATACAACCCATTGTTGGAATTAGGGAAACTCAACACCACAACCTATGCTCTCGACACCAAAGCAACCACTAGCCCTACCACCCATACCAAATGCTCCTCATTCAGCACATATTATAGTGCCTTTTTGTCAAACCCCCTTATCAATATGTACAAAACTGTCACTAACAGCATACCCACCTCTAGTATTACCACCCCAACTAGTTTCTCTTGGAACCACACTAGTACAATAGTAATTGGTAATATTACCAACAACGACTCCAAGAGTACAAAACAAGAGAGAAATGAGTCATATGAGTAGTACAATTTATATGGATATCTAGAGCAGCCCCCAACCATTGATTATGTCTCTAAGTTCTTGAAGCTATAGTGCAAGAAAGAGCGGGAGACTTTAATAATCTATCATGAAGTCGTGGTGCAGTCGCGAAAGTCACCTCTCCAATGTTTCCATTGTAAGGGCCCAGATTGTGTTGCTGGGTGTCCTCATAGACACCAAGTGCCCTAACTTCATCTGTAAATCTAGGGCAAAATCCTAATGTTATTCCATACGAAGACACATGTTATAAGTGTGAATTCGAACATGCTTTCAAGGGTTTTCCCAACATAGTGATAATCACCCTAGGCAAGAGCATCAAATACTTCAAGAAGCCTTAACTTGTTAAGGGTACAAGGACTAACATAAGGATAGTTGCCAAGGAAACATCCATTGCAGAGCCAAAGAGCCTATGACATAAGCCCCAAAGGCTTTAATAGCCCCTAAAAAGGTTAAAGGACTAGGATTAGAGTTTCGAAGAAAGAAAACATCAAAGAGCAATCCATGAAAGACTGTGGATTATTTTGAAGTACTAAACAAAGCTAAACCAAAGATGGAGTGGAGACCAAAAGTCGTGCCTCCAACACTCCAAAGCTTTGTTGGAATTAGGGTTAGAGTTTCAACAATGCACACACACAAGATATAGAAGCTTGAGAGCACACAAACTCACTAGAATAGAATGAACAAATGTGTGCCAGATACAAAAGACAAGTACATACCCCAAAATGAGTATATAAGAGGGTGTACATACGCACAGGGGAAAAAACCTCCTAGTGCTGAGGGAAAAAATGCCTTGGCAGTCCTAAGTGTGTTCACACACATCACTACCATATAATGCTACAAATCCCCCCTGGAGTGATGATGTGAACATGTACAGGGTATGGCCGATCAATCCTGAAAAGGTAGTAGTAAGCCCAAAGCTTTACAAAAAGCTTCAAACTTTTCACGAGGAGGAAGAGCCTTCGTGAATAAATCTGCCATGTTGTCATGTGTAGGCACATATACCAAGCTGAGCTTTGCTGCAGTGAGTCTTTCCCTAACATAGTGGTAATGTACCTCAATGTGCTTAGTGCAAGCATGAAACACTAGGTTACAGTCTTCAAGATTAAACCTCTTCAATAGCTTCTGTATATATTTAGATTGCAGCATAACAATTCCATCATTGTGCTAGATAAACTGAATCTCCAAATAATAATGCAAGGGCTCCAAATCTGACATCTCAAACGATGACTGCAAATCAGCCCTAAAGGCTGAAATCTGATCTATATTGGGTCTCATCAGCAGCATGTCATTAACGTATAGAACGATGACCAAAAATGTGTCCTTACTCCTCTTCACATAGAGGGTACTCTCTGTTAGATTGTTGCAAAAATCATTTGCAACCAAGTATGCATGAATCTTCTCATACCATGCTCTAGGAACCTACTTAAGGCCATAAAGAGGCTTTTTTAACCTGCATACTTTAGACTCTTCCCCTTTCACCTCAAAACCAAGAGGCTGCGATACATACACCTCCTTATGTAAATCACCATTCAAGAATGCAGTCTTAATGTCTAATTGATGTACATTCCACCCATGATGTGCTGCCAAAGCAATGAGACCCTTATTGGTAGTCATACGAGATGTGGATGCAAAGGTCTCATCATAATCAATGCCCTTTTGCTGGGCATACCCCTTTGCACAACAAGTCTGGCCTTGTAGCGATCTCAATGCTACCATATCTGCTTTGCATTTTAACTTGTATACCCACTTACAGTACCAATGGCCTTCTTGCCATGAGGTAGATATGTCAAATACCAGGTGTCATTCTTGAGTATAGAGTTATACTCATCCTGCATAGAATGCATCCAATGATCATCATCTTGTGCTTCCTCAAAGTAAATAGGTTCTTCCTCAGTACATAAAGTAGAAATGAGAACATGATCCACATGAGAATAATCTACATGATGAGAACCTACACGAGTTCTGCTAGGTAAAGGAGCTACCAACTTACTATCCTCAATGTCTGCACAAGCCATTTTGGCATACTCCTAGATACTATATCCTCAATAATTGCCTTATCAAAAGGCTGATTTGCAGGCTAATTTTGCACATGCAAAGGCTGAATTTCAGCACTTGGTTGAGCATTCGGTTGCTCTACATATGGCTGCCCTCCATTAAACAAAGGTAGGAGTGAATTAAACATGTCTTGTGAGCATACATTCTGATGTTTTTTGCATGAAAGCATGGGCTGAACTGAGTTTTTGTGACAAAAACAACATCTCTACTTACTAAAATCCGCTTTGAGGTCTATATCCCTTATCGGATTCATAGTCCTCAATCACCATCATGTTAAAACATAAATAAATTGATCACACAACAACATGGAGCCCTCCATTGGAGGGAGGCCAACGGTACCACCATATGATGTACATGATTGCTTACTACATACACACATAGAGACTGTTCACACACATATACTATGTTGTCAGATATGTATGCTCCCAAGCATATACATCAATGTTGCCATGTGCAATAGTTTTCGCTCATGCAAGAGGTGTGGGAATGACATAAGAAAGGAGCCTTTTTAATATTAAGGCCCTTTTACATAGATATAATAAAAACACATAGAAATCTGACACACATATGATTATTACATCTCATTTTTGGGGACAACCCACAGAGAACCCTTGAACCATAGGCAAATTGATTAGAAAGCCCAATCATAATCTTTCTTAACAATAAAAAGACCATGTACTGCTACATTGACTGCCCTTTCTTGTTCAATCTCTTTTGTTAGGCTATTTTCTGCTACAAGATGGGCATGGTGCTTCTCTTATTTATGTTCCATTTTCTTGAACCTTGAGCTTATTTATGCCCAAGTCTCTTGTAATAGTGACATTGGATCTTGCTTCCCTTTTTATTCTTCCACTTACTAATTAGAGCTCTCTCAAGGTTAAGAGTGATGTTATCTTCCTCCTTCAATCATCTATTTTCTTTGAAGAGCATAGCTACTATATCCTCATAAGATGTATCTCGGGCTAGTCTATGAACTAATAAGATTAAGAAAAATGTGATACCTTTTGTATGCTCTTAAGGAGCACAACTACCTTATCATGGTCATTCGATAATAGCTCCTAAGCTGGAGTGTTATGTGACTGATCCAATATTGCATGTGTTCATTGAGTTCAATACTCTCATGCATCTTTGGATCAAAGAATTTTTGCTTCAGAAATACTTTTAAAGTGATAATCTTATTTCGAAATAGATTTTCCATTTTTGTCCATACCTCATTGGATGATTTCTTGAGATCGAGGTGATATATCAAACTATTAGCAAAACGACTAAGGCCAATAAGATCACTTGTGCGATCATTTGCAATCTTCGAACCTTTTCTGGATCCTGGTCAGCTTTAGGCCTTTAGGCTTCTTGTCAACTTCTGGGCTTTAGGCTTCTTGTCAACTCCTTTGACAATGTTCCATAGCTCATCCTTCATAAGCATGTGCTGCATCTTTGTTTGCCATGTGGAGAAGATGGTGCCAATGAATTTGACCATGAAATAGGCACTAGATGATGAAATGGACTGTTTTATTTTGAAGAACTGTAGAGGTTTGCTAGTCATTTGGGTAGCCTATAGGTGGCTGGCTGATGTCACCAGGAGGCAAAGAAGAGAAAGTCCGACTTCAAGCTAAGAGCATAGAAGCAAAATTAGCTCGTGTAAAAAGCCAAAGCTAGCTTATGTGCAGCTGAGGCAAAGAAAGGAGGCCAAATACGGCATAGGTGTAGTAGGCAGGGCCAGCTCTGGCAGGCGGTAGCGACAAGCTGGATAGCTGAGCAGAGGCGTAGCCGGACGTACATTGGCCACCCTAGATGAGAAATGTAGCGGCGCTTGGCTTAGAAATGCGGCGGCTCAGCTGGAGTGCTTGCCCCCTAGCCCACCTAGCCAGCTAAGTGACCAGCTTAGCCTAGCCCGATCAGTAGGGCTATCATAAGCTTTGGAGCAGCAGGAGGAGGTGACGCTTTGTGACGGTGTAGGTAGAGATGCAAGATGAGGAGAGATACAGCCGCATCGATGGTGAATGAGTGATACCAAATGTTGTTTGTATTTAGTGTTAGCAACTCACCTAGGGAGGATGGCACATATTCATGGATGTGGGGAGAGAGGGAGAGAGAGAGAGAGAGAGAGCGCATTTAGAATACATTTTAGCGGGGTTATTTTGTCGTATTGGCATCTATAGGAGTGAGATCACTTTAAAAATGCCCCCTACATGTGGCTTGGTCTCACCCCTACATTTGTCAAAAAGACAAATATGGGTGGCTGAAATGTATCCTTGGCCGAGAGAGAGAGAGAGAGAGAGAGAGAGAGAGAGAGAGAGAGGAGTAGCATTGCATTACCAACAATGATAGATTAATGATGTAAATCTTTCACCAAGTACAATGCTTTATAGGCCTAGAGCCTTATCTTCTTTTAATTCAATCACACACACTAAATGGCACATGTGCTTACATCACAACTTACTATATACATACATATAATATCTATAGCTTTAGAGGTTGTGAACACATAGTGTCTATAGCCTTTGTGGAGGCTATTAAGACACATAAGCACACTCACACACTACAGGGTTGCTCACACACATACATTATCAAAGGGGTGATTTACACACGTAAAGCTTCGAATCCCAACAGTTTGTGGAGGCTAGTACCTTGCCCATGTGCATTGTCCTTACCCATCCCTATTCCTATTAAAGAAGATCCACCCATAGTGCCAAACCTAAAGAGAGCTGTGGACATCAAAGGTTCAAAAAGATCATCATGACCCTATAACACCTATGTGTGCCATGCTATAACACCAACTTGCCACATAGAGCTAGAAAGACAAAGCTCAATTAAGCATGTTAGCAAAGATGACTATAATAACACCAAGGCTTTCATCATGGATAGGCAAGTGACTCTTCACCTTCGCTTAATGAAGCCACACAGTAAGATGAAACCTTAAAACCCCATTATACATATGTAATGTAGCACTTTCAATTAATTGTACATACACATATGTGGGATTAAAAACTTGAAACCCAAAACAAAACTAAAAACACACACATGCATCTACGTGCATAGACACCACATACATACATCCACCCAAAACACACACATGCATCTATATGCATAGACACCACATACATACATCCACACTTGCACGTCCATGCACCTAAAACACCACCACTCACATGTGCACACTCTCCACATACACACGTGCACCCACAATCGCTCGCATCATGTGCACCCACAATCGCTCGCATCATGTGCACCCATATGTACACATGTCCCCTACACACACATGCACACCTTACCACACACACACATAGAGAGAGTAACATTAGCACACCACTCCTCTCTAGTTTTTTATAACCCTCCTCTCTCTTTCTCAAAAATGGCACCCCTTAGGCCCTTTAAATTCCCTCCCCTCCACTTACGTTGGCATGGCTTTGAGGTTGTAGGCTTGCAGCATGGCTTTGAGGTTATAGGCTTAAGGACACATTACATGTTTTCTCTTATGGAGCCCTTAGGTTTAAGGTAGTCCCTATTATTTAGCCTTAACCATTCCTCGTCTTCCCTATTCCTCTGTGTTTCCTATTGCTTTATGTTCCCTATTGCTCATCTCTGAATAGAGAGAAACTAGAACTTGGTTTCGTGGTGAAGAAGCTTGTGCAATGGGCTCTTGTAGAAGGTGGGACATTTGCTTACAATGTATATGTGCTTGCTGAGTGGTTTCTCTTGAATGCTCATCCCTAATGGTACTACAAAAAGGGATATGTCCCGATTGCCATTATAGTGGTTATTGGGCTACTTGGCCATGGCTAGTTTAGGGCAAACCTAACTTAGGGTCCACACCAAAAGTTTAAAACATTATGGCATTGATCACTTTTTGAGGGATTGAACCTTGAGATACCTGGTCCTACTCTCACTCCTTCACTAAAGCTTTGCTAAAAGATAGGTCAGTTTAATACCTTTTTTACAAATTTATGGTGTTATTTTACTAAGCCAATTGGCGAATTTAGGCACCGCTCTAGAGGACTATGGCTCCTATTTCTAGGGATTCTATTGTTCATCATCCGTTCACATTTGCATTTAATTGGCTCATTTATTCCCTAAGGTCCTCGCCTAAGGTAGATTCGAAAGAGTCTTGCCTTCCTAACTAAAGAGCAATCTATTGAGTGCAAATCATTTGTTGTTGAACAAAGGCTAAGTGGGTTTGAGGAGGTGTGGTTTGATGCATTGCACTCGACTATATTACCATTTTTAATATTTTGTATGGATCAAGTTTGCATCAAAAGATTCTCTTTATGAATCAAGCTAACCTATTTTTTCTAGGCTCACATCTATAGTCTCATAGCTCTAGACTTACGTCTATAGTCTCACGCCTCTAGACTTATGTCTAGTGGAATCATGTGTTTTTTATATAAAATAGGCTCACACAAGTCTGGTGAGCCAGACTTATGTCACACATGGTAGGCTCATGTCTTATGGACTCACTTCTCGAGGCTCACGCCTATTGGCTCCTCATGTCTGTTGGTTCATGTTTGTTGGCTCGTATATCTTGGCTCACATCTTATAGGCTCGTATCTTGTGGGCTCAAAGATTGTCTTGTAGACTTACGAGTCACATCTAGCTAGGATCACAAATTTTTTATATATAAAAGACTCACGGTTTTTTATTTTTATAAGCTAGTCCTACTTAGACACGAATTTTAAGTAGTGCATGGGGCTCTGTGCCTATGACATGGTTCATGAGAAATTATGGGTAATACTTATAATTAATGCTTCAAAAATTATAAAGGGTAAGAATTTTCCATACAGGTTATCATAACTAGTATAGATTGTATAATAAGAAAATCTTTTTTATTCTTGAGCAATTTTCATTGGTTGGTACAATATTAGGTATACCTACCTCTAGACTTATTTCCCTAGGCTAATCTTTGTTGACTCATGCCTCTAGGCTCATCTTTATTGACTCATGCCTCTAGATTCATCTTTGTTGACTCGTGCCTCTAGACTCACGAATCACATCTTTAGGTGACGTCTATTTTTTGTCGAATTATGGGCTCACCTCTCCTTCTAACTCAAGAGATGGTTTATTAGACTGGTTTTAGAGTTTTTAAAGATTTTTGGACTTGATATGAGGTGATTAAAGTTTATAATACTAATTAATGATGTTTATGCAAGTGATTGTGTTTTTTTAATTGTTTTTATTTACATGCTCTACACTACTGATTTCACCATGCATAAATAAAAAGTATGAAGTGTATGAACTAAAATCTCGACTTTCTCACTCTAATTCACACCAAATGGAGCTCAAAGCTTATGATTTTGGAGTGGATTTCACTCCTAATCATAAATCCTAAGCTATTCATTGGCGTAATGCAATAAAATCAAAGTAGTGGGATTCAAAATCATGCAAATCCCCTTCCAAAATATGAAAATAAACATGATGTAACAAAATCAAAGTAGTGGGCTTCAAAATCATGCAAATCCCCTTTCAAAATATGAAAATAGAATATAAACAAGCATGAAAACAAAATAAACAACAACAAACTAACACATTCAAAGCTCTAAAGCCATATGTTTTTAGAATATGACCTCCTAATCAACACTAAGAAATATTGGGTGATGTCAATAGCTTGGAATTAATGGACTAACAGAGCTAAGCCCTAGGCTAGTTCCCATTGATGGTGCCAAATATGTTCAAGTTAAGAGCTTTCCTTATTTTTAGCCTTATAGAATCAAGTGTTGTTGAGCCAAATGCAACTCCTTGATATGGATATGCTAGCTCATCCATTGCGTCCTCACTTTTTGTTGTGACATCAGAATTCTCCATGGCTATGGGTGTGAAGGAAGATATTTCTTTGCTTAGATGGATGTAAGAAGAGAATGGTGGCCTTCGTGGTGGTTCTCTCTCACAAAAGTTGGATGTAAATAAGAAGCCGAAGAAAGGAAGAAGCCTATAAGAAAACTTATTCAAGCAAGCAATCCAATAGAACACAACCAAGCAAGAATAGAGCAGATCACAAGTATTCTATTGTAAGGGAATGTATATTGCTTAATGTGAAAATTAACTTATACACAAGTCACTAGCTATCACACTAGGTTAGATTAAACTAAAAAATAGTCCCTTGGCACTAGTTCTAGTCTTAAGCAAATATGTACATGAAGTTGCTCACTTCCCCATTTGGCATTAAGCTTAAGGTAAGGCTATTTATAAAGTCTAGTGCCGCCTTACAAGAATTAAGCTTCTCTTACATGCGAGTAAGATGGAAAAATGCCTTATGGTAGGTCGAGCATGTTAGCATACAAAGTGGTTAACACAATTCTCTCTATCTAGCCTTAGAAAAATGTACCTAGGCTCTTACAAGACAAGAAATAATTGTTTTCCATTATCTTTGCACTCTTTTTATCTCTTGACCCATAGGATACTAGCTTAAAAGGGTCTTATAAAGTCATGGGTTCTCGACTTAATTTCCTACCCTTTTGAAAATGTTCTATGACTCATTTACACATGACATGAGAGTAATCACCAAATGGGGTTCGAATGATTGTTTTAACCTTGATCTAAACTTTAGAGAAGTTAGCTCATAATATTCTCTCATTCAAAGGTTCACTCTTAATTGCAAAGGTGTTATGGACATTGGGATGTAGACTTAAAAAGCATGTGCCACAATGTTTTCCTTCCATGGTTGATATTAGATCATAGGTTAGAGTCTCTAGATAAATGAAGCTCATTTGATATGTCATTCATAAATCAAAGGTTGGGTCAATAAATGTTTAGTTCTCTATTAGTCCGTTTTGATTAAAAATTCAGATCTCATTAAGTAATGTTTCCAAAATCTTATAGGATGTACAACAACTAATTCCTTATCATATGAGTTTAAGCTTATAAATCTTGTAAGAAAGAGGTGTGACCATCTTGCATGAGAACAACACCAAAACCTTTCCCTTGTATCAATAACTACTACAAAAAATGGTTGTAAAAAATCTGATAGTTTAAGGACTAGTACATGAGTCAAAGCTTTTTTTAGTTCAAAAAAGAAATGGTCTTGTCTACCAGTCTAGTCAAAGTTTCTAGCTTTCTTAAGAAGTTCGGTTAATGAATGTGCAATATATGTAAAGTTTCTAATTAAATTCCTATAGTAGTAGCTACACAAGCCAAGAAAAGAAATCAAAGTTCATGAATATCACATGGTTTGGGCCAAGTAATAATGCTTTTGATCTTTTTAAGGTCAACTCCATCAGCAGATATACAAGATGTCCTAAGTATATAATTTTTTCTTGAAAGAAACTGCTCTTATGAGGGTTTACATAGATGTGATTCTCTCAAAGAAGTGAGAACACTTGTTCCAAATGTTTTCTACTTGTGAGGTTCTTAACTAAAAGCTAACATATCATCGTAAAATGCTACAATAATTTTTTTTATAGTTTAAGAATATTCTATTCATTTTTTTTGTTGAAAGTAGCTAGAGCATTAGTTAACCAAATGGCATAACTAAAAACTCATAGTGGTTGGTTTGGGTTCTAAAGGCAATCTTGAAAATATCTCCTTCATCCATATAGTTCTAATATCCAGATTTGAGATCAATAGTGGTTGGTTTAGGTTCAGGCTAGGGAGGCTCATAGACTATAGCCATGGCTATGAGGTTGAAGTAGAAAGAGAAAGAGATAGAAAGAGAGTGAAAGCTAGAGAGGGAGTAAAAAGTACACAACTTAATGATGTGATAGTTATATAAGTCATTCTATGAAAGTACATGTACCTTTATAGGTTCCAAAAAAGTTATGAAAAGTACACGACTTAATGATGTGATAGATGCTTGAGTCATTCCATGAAATTACATGTACTATCTCTGATGCTTTGTCCAAATGTGGGTTGTCATTTACTTAGCTTCTTGTGTGTTGCCATGGCATTCTTTCCAATGAATCTAACTTAATTATTCAAACTCAATTCTTCCAGGGGTGCCTTTTCTTTGTCTCTTGCTTTGTTTATCTTTGCATTATTCTTCTTGTTTGTCTTATTTGTTGCTTCATTGCCACCCCTTATCATCTATCTTCTCTCTGCATTATTCTTCTTGTTTGTCTTATTTGTTGCTTCATTGCCACCCCTTATCATCTATCTTCTCTCTGTTTCTTATTGTTTTCTTGCTATCTTCTTGTGGCCATTTAGCCATGTGGTATTCTCTACCTCTCTCTTACTCTTTATGTAGACTAAGACTCTCTCTCTCTCTCTCTCTCTCTCTCTCTCTCTCTCTCTCTCTCACCAACCAACAACTAGGCATCAAATTGAACTACCCTTAATATCTACTAATGATAGCAAGGTGTTGATAATATCTACCCAATGGTGGAAATTTATTAATGCAAGGGTGACAGAGTGTATTTACGTGCTGGGTGACAGAGATGGCTAAGTGAGAGACCACTATTGACTCTAAGCACAAGCCGATAGGTAGCTAACTATGCGAGCATGAGCCGATAGGCGACTAAGTGTGCAAGCACGATTCAATAAGGCAACAATGAGGTGCAAGAGTAGGAGTTGAGATGTAGGATTGGTTGGAATAGAGGGCTATGGGTAGCCCACCCCCTATTTGTGGCACATGGACCCCCATATGGGAGAAGACAGGCCGGACATGGGCAGCTTGGTCCCTTAGGAATTTGATTCTTCCTTGGAGATGAATCATTGGCTACTCCTATTTCAAAGATGTTTTCTCCAAAAAAAGATGGTGCACTAATAAGCATGAAGGAGGAGGTTATCTCCGTCCCATCTAGTCACCGCAAACCTTGTTCCAAGCTTATGTGAAAGAGTGTCCATGGTTGCCAAGACATGAATCTAATCCTCAAAGTAGTCAGGCTCTAGAGAGGCTTGTAATCCTCATTCTCATCTTCACTATCCAAAAACTTATTATGCAATATTTACACGTGTTGATGAGACCAAAACAATTCACACAATTGTGTTAGACCCATTAGTGAGAATGCCATGGAATGAGTTTGAAGAATTGAGTTAGATTCATTGGAAAGAATGCCTTGAACCATGGGATGAGTATTCCTTGTTTTCAAGTATATTTTCAAGGACTAGTTACATTTACGGATGTACATGTGCTTGGTTTTCCAATCATGAGAATTAGCCCTGTGCCTCTCATATCTAAGGCCTTGCAAGGATCATGGTGTCTGACCCTCTTCTCTAAAAATTGTTGAAATTTGAGCTAAATGATGAGCTATGGTGGATCATAGACTAGAATCAACATGATTAAGAAAGTGATTAGCAAATGATTAACACGTAATTAGTGAATAATTAGCAGATAGATTAATGTAGGCATGGATACTCAAAAACCAGCAAATTCTCATTAGGGCTATGCCTCAATTTATAGTGTTTACATCAAGCATCAAATCCCATTGATTTCTCCATGATTCACTCCCAGAATATCTCCACCTTTTGCCTGATTCTCTCCACCTCTTCTCTTTTCCCTGAATATCTCCCAGAATATCTCCACACTCCTAAATTCCCTCATGCTACCCATTATTCTCTCCCAGTAGATTCTTCTCACCTTTTCACAGGTTCTTTCACAATTACATCTCCTCTTTTACAGCCTCTATCCAAGAGCTTGTTCCCACACACACCCTATTCACTTGTATATTTCAACACCTCCCCTCAAGTGAATAATCCTAGTACACCTAGACCCTATACCAAGTTTGCCACCCTTTACTTGGTAGTCCGCGACCAGTGTCTACTCCTCCCCTCAAGTTATCTCAGCACACCTGGACCCTGTATCAAGTTTCTTTCTTACTTGACAGTCCGCGACCAGTGCCTCAAGTCCCTAAACTCCATAGTCCTTGACACTCTCTCTCTCTATGTGTCCAAGGCTACTATAAGTGCCCGCGACCTTGACTAAAGTGCTCACACATACATCTACCACGTGGCCTACATCATCGGTGGCTCAGAGGTGGTTTTACTTTATTGGGGCAGGTTACATTGGGTTGTGGGTTCTCTCTCTCTCTCTCTCTCTCAGAGATTTTCACATGGCTCCTCACTCTTTGGAGCCTCACATCTTCTCTTGTCTTCAGTCTTCTTGTCGTGGCAGCTTCTCTCCACGCGTCCGTCTCTTCTTTCAGTCTTCTCGGGGTAGCTTCTCTTCTTGTGGCAGCTTCTCTTCTCGTGTCCATGTCTTCCTTCAGGTCTTCTTCTCGGTGTGGATCCTCTTCTTGGGAAGAGATATTCTTCTTCTTTCATGGCTGGAGCCATGAGCTCGTCCGTCAGGTCATTTTGCTCCATGTGAGCAACATGTTTCAATGTTTTGCTGACAATTCCTTTGGGCTTTTTATGTTTATTTTGTATCATTATGCAATGCAAACCCAAATTTATGCAGGAGGTCTTACCTCTTGCCTTAATCTGGACAAGGGCAGTGTCTGTTCCCATTTTTACACTGATAAAATGTGCCCAATACATAATGCGTATAGCATTCATTCTCATGCACATTCCAAATGCAATTCTGGCTGTGAATAATCTTGTATTTGAGTGAGATTTACAGGCATTAACCAATGGTTGAATGCAAAATGATGATTTTCACAATTTTATCAGCACAATTTTACCAGAAATTACATTAAATTGAGAGTAACCAATTTGTACGGGATGGTTGGAGTATCAAACCAACTCCGATTTGAAATCTGAAGTTATAGGGATCTGTATCAGATACCTAATGGTTAATTTGAACCCTCAATTGCACCAAAGTACAGTGATTAGCACTGATTAATCACTGATTAGCAAATTAATGCTCTGGTTTGTGTGCAGAAAACAGAGTATGCGGGGAGCTCAGATCTGGTGCCTTCCACTTCAAATGAGCTCAAATGCTTTCAAAGGCATCAATAGCAATGAGTCTAGTAGAGGATTAAGCCAAGAAACACAAGATTTGACCAAATAATGAAAGCTTAATCTCTGTTTTACCAAAGTCACCTGCAGATTTGATGAAGAGCTTTGATCTCTCTGTAGACTTGATGAAATTGATTTCTGTCTTCACCAGCTTGTAGAGCATGCTTGATTACCCTTTGTGCTAAGAGGAATTAGAGAGTTTTGACCTGAGCAAAGAGCAATCTTCATTCTACTTCAGAAAAACGGCGATTGTTAATTAGCGAAAATCCGATGCATCCGCCGGCGGTTTGCTGCGTGGAGTAGCTAGGCTTGAAGCTAATGAGGTTAGCTATCTTGTGTATAAAGCATGTGCCCTAATTTTATGTGTGCTAGATGCTAGAGACCCTCCACTAGCTGGGGGTGAAGGGGAAGATGAAAAACTCACTAAAACCTGATTTTTTTGCTAATTACTTACTAATCCTGATTAATCCACTAATGGGCTCATAAATCTGGTTGATTCTAGGCATGGCTCTGATACCATGTTGAAATTTGAGCTAAATGATGAGCTATGGTGGATCATAGACTAGAATCAACATGATTAAGAAAGTGATTAGCAAATGATTAACACGTAATTAGTGAATAATTAGCAGATAGATTAATGTAGGCATGGATACTCAAAAACCAGCAAATTCTCATTAGGGCTATGCCTCAATTTATAGTGTTTACATCAAGCATCAAATCCCATTGATTTCTCCATGATTCACTCCCAGAATATCTCCACCTTTTGCCTGATTCTCTCCACCTCTTCTCTTTTCCCTGAATATCTCCCAGAATATCTCCACACTCCTAAATTCCCTCATGCTACCCATTATTCTCTCCCAGTAGATTCTTCTCACCTTTTCACAGGTTCTTTCACAATTACATCTCCTCTTTTACAGCCTCTATCCAAGAGCTTGTTCCCACACACACCCTATTCACTTGTATATTTCAACAAAAATCCCCATCACCGCAAATGAGTGGTGGAAACTTAGCTAGAAGGTATTAATTTTTACATCTTGTAGGATTCCCAATGGTTTAGCTATGTTCTCATCTCACAGGCTTGAGCACGAGGCTAGTGCCTGAGTGGTGGGCTTCCCCAACAATAATCCTTGGTGATTATGCTGACACTAGTACCACCATCCAAGATTATGTAGACACCAATATCACCATCCAATATTATGCATACTCTAGTACCACCATCCAAGATTATGGAGAGTGTTATTCCTTTATAAATATCATTTAACATGGCATTCATCTCAAAATAGTATCTCCGCTTGTTCATGCTATCCTTTGGTCTTGATGAGTATAGAAGGAGGGTGTTTAGTGGGGCATGTCTCATCCTCCTCCTCCTCCTCAGTTTTAGTTGTGTGCGGGCTCTTAGATTCACATTCATCCAGTCAGATAAGTCTCTCCAAAGTTAAGAATTTCATTTCCACCAAAGAGAACCTATTGAGAGACTAAGAATTCTAAGGACAAGAAGGCTATGAATGTGTCTCATGGGGTTGATATTTGTAGTTACTTGGTTTATGCTCTTTCACAAGTAGGCTTGAACTTACCAATGTGTGACGATGTGCATTGAATCTTCCTAAGGAGGTGACACCTCTGAAGGGGATGAAATGAAGTCATCACACCAATATTATAGTGACTATAATGACCCATGGAAGGCCCTAAGTTTCACCTCCCTCTATTGAGTTTTCACTACATTTGGCAATTTGGGGTAGCCTTGGTGAATTGGTTCCATAGGCAAAGGCTCAAGAATTGGCTCTTATGTGGCCTCTTGAGAATGGATATGAGTTTGGTCAAAGAACTTGGTTTTTTTAAGGCTCCCTCATAGGTTCTATGATTGGCTTTAGCGTTGGGTCAAGCTTAGGCGAGGTTATTGGGTTGTACTTGCTTAAGGAGAGGCTCTAATTATTCAGCTTGCTTCTTTATAAGCTCTTGGACTTATTTCATATATTTTTCTCTAATACAAGGTTGGGATACTCCTTGGTTTTTTTTTGGAAGGTTTTTTTAATCAATATGTTCCTTCTCTTTAGGAAGAGCTGGTTTGAGTGGAAGATCACTCCTTCTATAAGAGATGCAAATTTGGAGATCTTGTCCGAACCACTTTTAATAGTCATAATGTCTTTGTTTGATAACTTATTATTGTCCTTGACAAACTAATTGTGCATTACAGTTACACATGCTTTTTCAAGGTTTCCTTCTTTGGGGTACACCGATGAAGGAACGATTGGAAATTAGAATTCAAGCTAAATATTTTGGAGGATTATGATCAGTGATACTATGGTTTCATTAAAAGATTATTTTAAAGACAGCTGAATCTGTGAAAAAGGCAATTTCATATTGGGTGTGTAAGTGGTGTGACTATCTTGAACTTTGCTTGAAGCGCCATCCAGCGCCTTTTTCACAGCTGAATCTGTGAAAAAGGCAATTTCATATTGGGTGTGTAAGTGGTGTGACTATCTTGAACTTTGCTTGAAGCGCCATCCAGCGCCTTTTTCACAGCTGAATCTGTGAAAAAGGCAATTTCATATTGGGTGTGTAAGTGGTGTGACTATCTTGAACTTTGCTTGAAGCGCCATCCAGGGCAAAACATAACCAAATTCCTAAACGGATCCTATCACTACAGTGGTTGGGCGATTGGCTAACCCATGGGATTGGATGGGGTTAGGATGGACTGATGGATCCCTAAAATGAGACTCAATTTTGTTAAGTTATGATAGTTGAAGTAAATCCCGAATAACCCTTGTTCTATGGAAAAGAATCAACGGCTGTGCCTCTTGATGAGGAAAAAAGCGTTGGACTCTCTGTTCCAAATGCAAGCCTTTTCCTTGATCTGTCCATGTGACTTATAGGTTCTGTCAGATCAGTTTGATTAGTTAAAGCTCTTGACTACGTTAGAATAAAAATATCCTGGAGGAATTGCTCGTGCTTTCTGGGCGACGGAAGTTTTTTTCGGGTTTGGTTTTGGAAGAACCGAGGGATTAGTCTCTTGTCCGGATATCCATATAGGTGAGACCCCAAGTGAGAGGCTCTGCCCTACGCAAGAAGTGCTACTTCTGCTAGCACCCCGAATTTGTTGCTCTCGGAGGGGACATGGATCTTTCACTAATCTTAGAAGTAAAATTGCTTAGTGATTTATTTATAAAGCCCTTTAAAAATCCAAAATAAATAAGAAGTAATAAGGGACCATCCTACAAAGACCTCCATCAAGAGTATCTAAGAACCACTAAGAAGTACCTCCTGATTATGATGATGGATTTTTTAAAGCCTTTTATTAGCATGTTTTTGGACACAAGGTCCCACCCCATGAAAGTCAAGGCTTCAGCCCCAAGGCACCGGAACTAGGAGCCAAAACACCTACCAAGATCTAACATGGCGATGGTTATCTTCTTGGCTCTCCCTTTTTGGGATTCTTGATTTTTTATTTTTTATTTTAAATAAAAATATCTTCACCTTTGCAACTCACCTAGAAGGCTGTACTCTAACTAGAGAGAAGACACACTACACGAAGGTGGAGTACTTGTCATACTCCTTTGGCATACCTTAAGATCAGTCTAGGTAAAGATTGAACTAGGACCATTTCTAAGAGGAATTTAGCGCTAATGGCCATCTAAATAATAACTAGAGGAATTTTGAATTAGTCATATGAAACATAAGCAGGCACTCAATTAAACACCAAAAAGAAAATAAAAAATAAAAAATAACAGTGACATGTGAGGATTGGTTTTGAATGCACCGGTTAATCGAAAGGTTTAGAAGTTGCTCTTATAGAATTGCATCCTATATTTTATAAACTTCTTTTTATGATTGCATCCGACTAAACCTGAAAAAAATATTGAATCTCATCACAATAGTTTGTCATCAAATAGCCATAAATCATACACCAAGTTTGGCTCAGATTTACTAGGATCATCCTCCTGCTCACGGGTTTTCTCTAGATACACCTCCTTAGGTGTACGTGGAAATAGTTTTACACGACATTGACTATAGAATGGCATGGGTACTACATGCAAGTGAGCTAAGTAGCTACCTCTTTTCAAGCTATCACAAGGAAATCATCCACTATTCTCCCAAAGGGAAAAATGGTTGGTAATATTATTTCATAGAATGATGGTGTGAGTGCATAATATCTTTCCTTTCTCCATCGTTCTACAAGTTCTTCTTGGGCAAGCCTTACTTGATAGGGTTCATTGACTTGGTAAAGCACACTCTATTTTCCCATTGCGCCTTAAGTGATTTCTACGATTCCAGCATAATAAGTAGGATGCTACAGAGTGCATGTGACACTCATAGGTAGACATGGTGTAATCGAGTGAAATTGTAAGCATAAGTTAACAAAGGTAATTCCAAAACATCGCTTTCCTGATGGTGCATAAAAATATTGCGAGTGAGTTTGGAAAGGGCGAGTATTTAACTCCCCTTGACAGTATTAGTGCACACAATTCATGTCCACAGGGTAGGGACACCCGTATCAATCCATGATGAAAAGTCCATGCTCAAGGCTTGTAGTAACAAAAGTAATATAAGAAAAACTTACATTTTAATTGTGCTCTTTCTTATTGTCTTTATAAAAATAATAAAAATTTATTTTTTGTTTTGTGTATATGTGCTATCTTGATGTACATGTTAGTGCAAGCCATATTGTTGTGGGGCTAGCTTTTCCCAACAAGCTCCATCCCTATTTATGGGTATGAAAATTATTAGGGAGCAAAAACATGTAGCTAGAAGTGTAGCAAATAATATGTTTTTCCTGCCTTCGCACTTCATGTCATAACTTTGTATCTTAAAAGGTGTTATAGGCCTTACTTAACCACCATCCTCTCCACAGCTTTGTGTCATCAGTGTTAGTTATTTAGAGGCACACCTCGTTGCTTATTATGGCACATTTATTTCCAACTTCAAGAGTGGTAAGGAGATTTCATAAGATTGGATGGGGCTTATGGGTTTTTTCCCTCATGAATGAGCATTGGAGGTGGCGCGCGCAATAAGGTGAGTTCTATTTGTGTGATGGGACCCCCTTGGGACATGAATGGGGTTTGGGTTTGGATATTTAATGATGACACTATAACATTTTCCATAGACATAGAATCTTTCCCAAACTTTCCCCTTTCTGAGGTACCTATTGACCTTGTGTATTTTTTAGTGATCTAGATTTGCTAGGGTGATGATATTGAGATGATATTGAAGGTTCATCTAAAATTTTCTTATGCTTGTGTCTGATTTTGAAAATTTAGAGCTTCTGACCACTAACAAGACTTTGGGAGTTGGCTAGGAGATGAGGCTAAGGGTACTTTTTTTCTTAGGGATCCAAATTCAATTGTTAACCTTGTAGTAGCCTTGAGCATTGCATGTAGGTATCCATTTTGGGGTAACTCGTAATGTGGACATTTTGCAGAGATTGTCTCTTCGCGATTTTCTTTGTTGGGTGGGTTGAGGTGGCATAGATACTGAAATTTTAGGAATCCATTTAAAGGTGGATTGGGGTTACCGAATTTTAGCCCATTGGGGTGGTTGGTTCTTTTGACAAGGAAGTTTTAACAATGTAGAGGGAAAAGAACTAGGAGTTGGCTAATCAATGGATGATGGAGGTGGAAGAGGTTTCTTTAGGTCTAGATGATCGTAAGGTTTCCTCCTTGTGGTTCGATGAGAGTAAGAGGCAACAGTGCAATGAGGTGTGTAGAGAGGGGTAAGGGGTGGTAGGGGTTGGAAATTCCCCCATAGAGATGGATGATGAGGTGGAAGAGGTTTCTTTAGGTCTAGATGATCTAAAGGTTTCCTCCTTGTGGTTTTCGATGAGAGTAAGAGGCAACAGTGCAACGAGGTCTGTAGAGAGGGGTAAGGGGTGGTGGGGGTTGGAAATTCCCCCATAGAGATGGGCTTCGTTGAGACCAGTCAATAGTGCAGGCATAACCAAGAAGTCTCCCTCCATGTGCTTATTATCATAATGTATGGTTGGGAATCTAAGCTCACCACAACTTTATGGGCTTAGTGTTGCACCTCTTACAAAGTTGCAATTGGTTGCATAGCTTTTAAGATGGTATATAGGATCGAGGTAGTAATGCCTTGGGAATTCATGATACCTAGCTTAAGGGTAGCAATAGTTGAGAGACTTGAAGGTAATATGTTAGCATACCGATTGTTCTTGAACAACTTGAGGAAGAAAGATAGATTGCTATGCAAAACATATTAACTGAAAAGGATCGCTAAAAAAATGGTTCGATAATAATAATCTCAAGAATAAAGAAACATGCATGTTGAAACTCTAGATGGAGTTGAAATAGTAGGCTTCCTTAATGGGAGTAAATTTAAAAAGTACTATGGCCCTCTGGGTGAAGAAGCCTTACAAACTGCATATGATAAGAAAGTAGCCAAAGGAAAAAGCTAAGATAAAAAAGGTCCTTGCTCCACAAGAAGGAAAAGAGCAACAAATCCAACAACAAAAACGATGAGAAGCTAGTCTCTCGAACCCACACAAGCCTTTATCAGAGAGGTTGAATGGGGGACAAAGGATCACATACCACCTCTTTGAACACCCATAAAGTTTACTATCCCTTATGGTAATGTGTTCTACAATGCATTGCTTGATACTGGAGTTAATACAAATTTACTCTCTTTCAATGCATGGAACTAGTTGGGGAAGCCTCAACTCGTAGATACATCTTTAAAAGTGAAAAGTATCAATGGTAGGAATACCAAGGTACTTGGAATACTACAAACTGTGTTTAGTATTTTATGCCAAGCAAGAAAAATAAATAATGATATTGTATATAAAAGCAAGTCAAAGTAAACGTTTGCTTATCCAAATGTCAAAAAAAACAAACAGGAACTCACCAACACCCTTCAGCCATCTCAACAATTAGAACCACCTGTTGAGCAATGACGGGGCACTACCTTTTATGGATCTACATGGTACCTTTAGCTCAATGCAAGTAGATTTATACACATGAATTCAATAATACCAAAGAGAGTAGCATCAATGTGAAAGATTGCACAAAAAAACAACATAGATTACACATGTCACATCATTTCTCTTTTCAAATGCTTACTTCATTGATACCAAGACATCTAAAAAAGTAGTCTCTAGTGTTTGTAAGCTGTTGTATCAATAGCTTGTTCTCTACCTTTTGGGCATAGATTAAATTTACATTCTGATTCATGCCATTTGGAAAACCTCCTTGTAGACAACATTGGTTGTGAAGACTTCGGTTGAACCTTCAATGTTGCTTTCTTGTTCCATATAATGCTTTACACACACTTTCACTGCATCATATGATCTAACACGTGACATAGCAACGTATAATTGTCCATGTGTGAATACTTGTGTGGCCAGATAAAGTCCTAATATACTCAATGTTTGTCCTTGGGACTTATTTATTGACATACCAAAGGCTAACCTTACAAGAAATTGTCTCATTCTCATGTCAAAATGCAATTGTAGCATAGTAGGTATGAATGCTATCTTGGGAATAAAGACCCTATCTCCAATGTTTATACCTATAATGATTTCTACTTCTATCACCTTTGAGTGAAATTTCTTGCATATTAATTTGGTACCATTACAAAGTCCCCGCCGTCGAGGATCCAAATTGCGGAGCAGCATGATAGGAGTATTAATCTTTAGAATCAAGCGATGAGGAGGGTAACCACCACCTAAGTTCAAATTGTTCAAGTACTCAATTTTGGGTACAATATTGTGTCATTCTCGGAAGAAGCAACCGAATCAACATTGAGGTATTCTCTTTCAAGACCGGGCAATGCACTCAAGGCTAGTTCATTAACCTCATCAACCTCCAGATTTCGTGGTGCAAGCATAGCATGGTCTTTAAAGAAGCATATACATAATCCTCCATCCTCTAAATATCTTTGTATACCCATTCTACCAAACTCTAAATGGAGTCCCCAACAATGGATCAACATTCATGGTGGTATTACCACTCTGCCTTCATTGTTTGGATGGCCTATAGAGCCATCTCCAATTTGTAATGTACGTTTGATAAATTCTTGTTCTAGACAATCATATGCAATATGTATAACCTGCATGCTTTGGGTGAGCTTTAGAACATTCACATATCTCCAAATACGTGATCGGCATAACGTTGCATCAACAATGTCCTCACACGATCCCTTTGGCACAACCGCGGTAAGATTTGCCTGAAGTCACCACCACCAAAGAGCATAACTTTCCTACCAAACACTGTATCACTATGCATAATGTCTTTCAATGTCCTGTCCAGTGCTTCATATGTATACCGATGCATCATTGGAGCCTCATCCCAAATAACTAACCTTGCAAACTTCAACACCTCCGCTAATGGGCTGTTAGCTTTGATACCACATGTGCTAGAAGCATTGAGCACCAATGGAATTTTAAAACGTGAGTGCATTGTACGACCATTTTTGAAAGTAACAATGCAGCTATTTCAAACGATGTACATGCCAATGCAACTTGATTCTCTTCATGTAATCGTGATAGCAAGGCATTATAGAAATAGGTTTTGCTTGATCCACCTGATCCATCAAGGAAAAAAACACCACTCTCGTTCAAAGAAATAGCCTCAAGGATAGTATCAAATGCTCTTAATTGACAACTATTTAGACTCCTTTCCATGGAAACGGACAAATCAGCTTGTTGAACAGAATCAAACATCCTCTTCCAGCAGCAAACCATTGTTGACAATGGCAACACTTGATCTATTAGAAACAAGCAACCCTTCAAAATCATGCAGCCGCTTTCCATACTGTTGTAAGAGGTCTTGCATTTGTAATAGAGCTTGATTCTTTGCTATAGAATGACAAACACCAACATCTACTGCAAGGAATGAAAAAAATCATCTGAAATCTTGGTGGAGAATTTATTCCAAATGTGTCCAGGGGATATAGGCTCATAAAAAACCATTATAATGACAAACAATTGACGCAGCTGGAATCTTGTTTTCTGAAATGTAGCTTCTTGGAGACACATATACCACTCATCGCTCTCTAGCATTCCTCTGGCTTCACATGCAGCCTTAAAACAAGGATACAAATGTCCATTCACTGTTCATAAATCCTCAAAAGATTTACAACCTTTGCACACAGTAAGTAACATGCATAAGTAATATTGCTCACCTGCACTCGGACTAACATTATACATACGTCTGATCACATTTTCCCTTTTCCTTTTAGTCCATGAGCAAAGAGCTAAATTCCACACCCACTTGCAAGGGAAATCAACATATAGCAGTCTAATTGCATATGTATACAATTGATTAGCTTTGAACCATTCGGTCAAAGATGTTCTTTGGTTTTTCTCACAACTAATCACATCACGCAAATCATCCTGATCATTGAATATCACATTGTTGTGTATCAGGAGATGGACATGCAACCTTTGTATATCAGGATTTTCATCATGTAAATCATATTGGTATATGAGCTAGCATGCCTCTGACGTAGACACGTACTGTGCATCCAAATATTAACTAACCTCATTAATAATCCCGTGTGTGTCTTGCAACTCTATAGTAGCTCTATCATGTCCTTTGTATACATACTTATACAAATACTTTACGGCTGTAATGGTAGAGCATACTTTTATGTTAATATGAGCTTTATATCTCATAGACAGAAAAGGGTTATATGGAATAACCCATTGACTATCCACCCTATGATCCTTTACATGTATGAAACTACCATTGTCTCTCCGCATGTAGTTGGATATCCATTGTCATCAATGCTAGTAGTCTCAAAAAAATTCCGAGGGTACCGATGTTTGCACCTCCCATTAGCCATGCAAGGAGAGCACACATTTAGTTCTCCACGTGGTCCATGGATATTACAATGACTAATTATGGTGTGCAACTCAAGAAACATCACCTTCTCAGGAAGTTCAGCACATATCAATGTATCATAGTATGTAATCTCAACCGGTTTACTTCCACTTTCTAATATCAATAATATATATGCATGTGGCAAGCCTCTTTTTTGAAATTAAATAACAAAAACAAATCCCAACACCTTTCCAAATATTACTTTTTTCACCAATAAGTGCATCATGTCCTTATGTTTCTCATAAAAGACCCGAATTGTCAAGTCAAGTCAATCTTGGGCAACCTGACCCGGCAGTAAGGCATTGGTTATTTCATCCCACTTAGGATTGCAAGTGAAGGTAATAAACAGGTCAGTTTTACCCATCTTAACAATTTCCATTGAATCTTGGTGCATATATCTAGGCTCCCCAGTATATGAAGATGGTAGAGCTACCCTACATCTAGTAATGTCCCTAGAGACTCTATTGACCCCATCGCTTGAATAAACCATATCTGCAAGACCTTGGTATACTTCAACAAGCAATGCTTTTCTGATTATTGCGTATCCATACTAATCTAGATTCTTCCATGCTATTATATGCATCATCAACAATGTACTGTTGCAATAGTCGACCACCATGCAGAACACAAGCATTTGTATCTTCCCTTATTTGTAGTCTATATGCATAATATTGCCGTTGAGTTACGGTCTTTGTCTCCTCATTTGAACCTTGTCTATTCCTACCATTGAGTGGAATTCCAACGTGCTAGCCATCCTCTCCTCGAGGAAATAGAAGAACATATAATAGAGGCATATATACGAACGGTGCAGGTTAGATAATTTTTTTTATAGCACCTGTGCACGACACTATTTGAATATCTCTATGTCCCATATGTAAATCATCCCCTTGACCCGGCATGATAGCTTCTACCTCACTTCCCAAGTATTACCTTGAAGTTGATCGCGCTTTAGTGATGACCATTCTCAAATCTGCATGTAGAATTGACTACAACATTTCTCTCATTGTACGAAGTGCACAGGCATACAGATTACATCCATACATCATTGTTTGTAACCTCTCAAGTACATTATGATTTAAAGAAGGCATCCCATGAAGTCTATTCTCTAATTAATGATCTGTATCATACACATATAATTGGGCAAATGAAGGGGCCGTATCTCGTGTTTCATCAGGTATTACAGAACCAACACGATGATAGGTAGTACCATGGATTCGGAAATTAAATACTCCTCCCCTCTGGTGAACTGATTATCCAAGTGAGCACCCAGTGAAACAAATGCCAAGGCATTATTATAAGAGCGGATATTCTTTCTGTGTATTCCTTACTTGCATTATCATTACCAAGCAGCAACTCAGCCAATGGAGGAGATGGATTTTCCTAAGGTAGTAATAAAGAGACATTCCCACTTCCACAGTAGTGTTTGCCCACATATTGTCTTAGCTTTCTTGATGCCTCACATTTCCAAATTAGTGCATTACGAAAATGGCACTTATAAATAAGTAAGGGCTCCTATGAGTGAAGAGTGCAATCTCTGGAATACACCACCATAGTTGTTGGGTGCTTAACATTCCAAGGAAATGAAAACACACGCCTTATAGAGTGACATTCAGATTTAGTATCTTTCACATCACCAACGACACAACAAATAGAATGGAAATTATCATCCACATGCGGCTCATTTAAGTCAAATGAAAAAGAGCCTAGTTCCATATCTCTCTGTGGCCGTACATTTTGATGTTCATTGATAGGTTCTTGAAGTACCATAGCATTGGCAATTGCTCTGTTTCTTGTGAATAAGTGGATTCCACCATGGATTCCTCTATGTTCCTCTTCATTTTCAACCTTTCCAAACGTTCCAATTTCCTTTTCATTAATGTGATCCATTAAATTAGCAACATTCTATTTTTGAATGCAAGCCCTTATCCTTGAACGATTACGGCGAGACACTCGTGTTGCATCCAAAACTCAAAGCTGACAAACTTGGTTCACACTCAAGTATATTCAACTCCTAACCATCTTCAAATCTCCTTCGAAACACAAAATAATGAATACTAACTTCCTTTTTTAACATTCTTAACTTCAAACACCAACATAATATTCTACTTCAACAGCCATTATCACACATGTGACCCTGCTCCAAATAGACTCAGCTCAATAACAATGTAATTCTTAGAGAAGTTTGTAATACATATGTGAGTATAACATATACAAACCATTTCTTACATAAATAAGTGAGCATAACATATACAATCCATCTCTTACAGTGATAAAGGAGCATAACATATACAATCCATCTCTTACAGTGATAAAGGTTAATAACATATACAATCCATCTCTTACAGTGATAAAGGTTAATAACATATACAATCACATAGATAGATAGATAGTGAGAGAGAGAGAGCGAGAGAGAGAGAGAGCCAGAGAGACAGGAAATGACGTTGAGACATAATAAAAAAAGTGTGAGAACAAAATAAAAGAGAGAAGTATTGAATTTGAGAAAATAGAAAATTCATACATATCGCCAAAAGGGAGAGCCAAATCTGAAAGTTACAATACAATTTGTGCCTTGAGTAAAAACATCATTACTCTCACAAAAACCCTAGGCAACTACTCGGGCTTCTAACATATGGCTCATCTTTTTCATAATAGCATTGAGTCGATTAACAGATATCTTAAGACTCAATACCTCCAAGCCTAAAGTACGTACTTGCTCTTTTAGAGAATCCACTTGTTCTTTACATTGCCCATTACTTTTGCCTAGACGTTCCCCAATTTCAACATGCATATTCTCCATGAAAGAAATCATGTCTAGTTGGTCCGGACCTTTACTATCAAGGACGCAGTGGAGATGATGAGACAACTCGTCTCTTAGCATATCTCCCCTTTGGCTGCCACTTCCACGGATCTCATCCCAAAGAGCTTCTAAGTACTCCTTTTCAAGCAACCTAATTTTTCTCAGTGCGCTCGCATATGTCCGCAATATTTTGTAGACGTTTAGAGTTTGGTTGTCTGGATGGAGAACTTGACCTCGCAAGGTGTTTTGCAGCTCAAACATTCATCAACTCCGATGGAGTAGACAAAGCTACTTCTTCATTGGAAGAATCCTTCGTGCCAATACATCTCTTGAGTGGTTGTTATCATTCTAATCTCCATTTGCTGAAATTTGAAATTAATATCTTAAGGCTCTACAAATATCTCCTTATATCTTTGCCACCATATAACCAACCCTAGAAACCTACCTATACACATGTAGATTCCTCCTAGAAAACTATCATAGAGATACATATAATTGTCTCTCTATATTTTATGTATTGGCAAAATCATAAATTTTTTAAACTTTTTTAAGAACGTTTCTCAAGTTAAAAGAACTATTCTCTAAGGCTACTATAGTTTGTAAGTTCTCTAAGACCCATTATACAATCTCAAAGGCAATAGTATAATAAATGGAATCTTTCTAGCTTAGGTAGCCAAACACACCAATATTATAAACTGTTTAGACATGGTGTCACACTCAATGATATTGAAAGAGAAATCGATAATGTTTTAATGTTCTCTCTCTCTCTCTCTCTCTCTCTCTCTCTCTCTCTCTCTCTCTCTCTCTCTATGTCTAGCCAACCATACATATGAGAAAAAAAAAATCTTTATCTATGCATTACATATTGACAATAAACACACAAATAGATAAAGACAAAAAGGCCAACAAAGAAACCAACCTCAAGTTGAACAGAGAATTGGATTTGAAATCACCAACTCTGATGCTATCGTCCTTGTGCCTCCTTCTACACAATCACATGGAGAAACCCAAAAAATTATAAACTTATGATCTCTCTATTTTTCTAATCCAAATACATAATAAAACATATGAGTAACTATTTGTGTATTACATGATTGTGTGTGTGTGTGTGTGTGTGTGAGAAAGAGAGAGAGAAAGACAAACAAATAGAGAGGGGGGAGAGATAGAAGAGAGAGAGAAAGAGACATCCATCAATAATCTAAAAGCTTATTGCATTATCTTTACCAACTTCCTTAATGGAATGCACTTTAAAATTTCACTAGAAAAGTAACACTTTTCCTCGGAGCTCCTACATCTACTACCCACGATGTAAACACCATCTAGTAATCCCAATGCCTCTTTGATTAAGAGGAGCTTGAGATTGTCATCTAGCCTATAAGGGTCCAAGACTATATAAATATACTGAGGATTAATATAATCCCACCCATCAAATCTGACTTCCCATTTTGGGCTAGGCTGGCATCTAAAAAAGCCCAATTGTGACATCTCCTCAAAGAAGACAGTATTTGACAATTTATTATTGTCATATCAAAAGTCAAGTTTAAGATATTTAATGACATATCTCTGCATAAAACATAATCAAACTATACATTAATAACAATCATGATCTTTTTTATATTTAGTAAAAGGAAGATTATAAGAAAAGAATGCAAAAATAAAATCCATTCAAATACAAAAAGCAATCTAGAACTGATGGTCACTCAAGAAGAACACAACCAAATTTATTTTCAGAGGAGCTTATGCTTTGGGATACATTTAATAACTTCATCAAATACTTGTCGTACTTGACATGGAAAATAGAGTCTATTTCCACTTTGCTATGCTGGGTTTCCCCACTTCCAACCCCTGAAATCGATCGGATGATAGCAAAGAAGGCCATTCTATTTACGAAATTTCCATCGGCCTCAAAGCGAATTCACGGGTAAAAACGTAGAGCCTTGTGGAAACTCAGACAAATGAAGTAGAGCACTGAATATCATTGTATGAATCATCCTCAGCA